>NW_016107975.1:15617-26590 GCF_001604975.1 Cebus imitator | reverse complement strand
GGGAGGGAGAGGGGTTTGGCAAGCATGGAGAGAAATTGGAACCTATGCACATTGTCTGTGGGAATGTAAATGGAAAATGGTGCAACTGCTGTGGAAAATGGTATGGTGGGTTCTCCAAAACTAAAACACAGAATTACCATACAATCTAGTAATTCTACTTCTGGTTATACACTCTAAAGAAATGGAAACTGGGACTTAGATATTTGCACACCCATGCTCATAGTGGCATTATTCACAATAGCAAAAGGCAGAAACCACCCAAGTGTCCATTGACAGGTGAATATATACACAAAATGTGGGATAAACATACAATGGAATATACCCAAGAAGAACATTCTGATACATGCTACAACACAGATGGACCTTGAGAACATTACAGTAACTAAAATAGGCCAGGCGCAAATATGATGCTACTTACATGAGGCACCTACAGTGGTCAAACTTGTAGAGACAGAGAGTAGAATGCTGGTTGCCAGGGACTATAAAGGGGGGAAATGGGGAGTGTTTAATGGTGCAGAATTTTAGGTGGGGAAGATGAAAAAGTTCTAGAGATGAATGGTGGTGATGGTTGCACAAAAATGTGAATGTACTTAGTGCCAAAGAACCACATACTTAAAAAATGACAAAAATGGCAAATTTTGTTATGTATATTTAACCACAATGAAAACACATACACATGAATTTATTATTAAAATATAGCAGGAGTGGCAGCGGGAAAGGATCTCTCAGACACCGGATACAGGAGGAAGGAATTTGTATTACAGCTGGGAGCTTTGTTGGCATGCGTGCCTAATAGCAAAACTCACCCAACAGAGGGAGGTTCAGCCTTTATATAGGCTTATACTTTAGATGCTACAAGTGTAAGAATAGTTTCAGGAATTACATATGAAAAGGGTTTCAGTTCACAGTTTCAGGAATTACATATGAAAGGGTTTCAGTTCACAGTTTCAGGAATTACGTATGAAAAGGGTTTCAGTTCATAGTTTCAGGAATTACATATGAAAAGGGTTTCTGGTTTGATCTTGTTTTAAGTAAAATAGTGCCTTCTCCATAGTGCCTTCTGGAGACTTTCCCCAGGGCCTAGCTCGTTGTTTTCAGGAAGGAGATTCAGGAGGCGCCAGCTGGCCTGCTCTCTCTTCTATTGAGATGCACAGTGGATGACAGAGAGGGAGGGGGTTCCAAATGCCTGGGTCTCCCTCCTCAATACAGTTTTTTAGGTTAGAAATCTGACTCAGATCTGACTGGGCTAAAATCAAGGTTTTGACAGTGTTGTATGTCATTCTGGAGACTCCAGGAGGTAATCCTGCTTTTTTTCCTGCTTCTAGAGGCTATCTGCATTCTTTGGTCCATGGCCTCTTCCACCATCTTGAAAGCCAGCAGCATAGCATCTCTCACATCTTTCTTTCTTCACCATATCCCTTTCTCTTGTCATAGAAGGGGAAGACTCTGATTTTAAGGACTCCAGTGTCTCCAGGCAATCACACAGATGGAAAAAAAAAAAAAAAAAAAGACTCTGGTGATTGGACTAGGCCCATCCAGATGATCCAGGGTAGTCTCCCCATCTCAAACTCCATACTCTTAATTATATCTGCAAACTCCCTTTTGCCACATAAATTAACATATTCACAGCTTCTGGAAATTAGGACAAGGATGTCTTTGGGGGCCATTACTCTGCCTAATACTGTCAGTTTACTAAGGACACAGTGAGAAAGACAGATGTTTGAAGGCTGCTCTTCTCAGGGATTCCATACAGGGAAGGCCAGGTCTCCTCCCCATCTAGCATGGCATTGAGCAATTTCCTCTTTTGCACTGTGTCATTCATTCTATTCTGTTCCTTTGTAGGGACACCCTGAAGCTCTGTCTCCCACTCTTGATGGCTCTATCAAATTATGTTAAGTAATTCTTTATATTCACAGAGCATTTCTTATGCATCAGGCTAAGCACTTTGCATATGTTTACTCATTTAGTCCTCCCGACAACCCTGTTAAGTACTATCACTATCTCTATTTTTATGTGTCAAAACCAAGGTCCAGAGAAAGAGTTTAAATAAATCCCCTGGATTTACACAGCTAGTAAGCAGAAGAGCCAGAATTCAAACTCGGCCAGCCCGATTCCAAAATCTGTGCCCTTACTCACTATACCATACGGCCTCTCACTGTTACTTCTGCTATCTTATGTAGTCAAGGTATATGAATTTTGTCTCATTACTGCAATTGTGAGAAAGCATGGAAGAGACCTAAACTGACTCAACTGTGATTGTACTATTGAGTTTCTTGTTCTGGATGAGAAAGCTGAGGTTGGATAGCAATACATAATAAGACAGAACTTTCGATAACTTCATTCCTACTGATCTCAGCAGCACAGGTCGCCAATTAAAGGCTTAAATCAGGAGAGTCTGGGACAGCTTGGTTGATTGTGTCTGGGTGTGAACAGCTAAGAGTTTATGCAGTGGTGGATACACATGCATAAGAAGAGGTCTGCCCCACTGGAAAAAAAAAATAGAAACCATTTTTATGCCCTATAGAATTCTGGATTATATAAGTTCATCTCTTCGGGATATAACTAGGCAGAACCACTGATTGCATTTGCCATTTGCTAAGTAGTTTACCTCCAAGGGATGCAATGATTCCCAAATACCCAAACATTGATACTGGTTGAATCACTGAGGAATTTGATAGAAATACAGATTATAAGGTCTAACCTGTGATCTCATAAATCAGAATCTCTAGAGTTAGGGCTTGAGAATTTTATCTTAAGTTACCCTTAATTTTTATTCTGATATAGCTGGTCCAATAAGACCAACATTTCTTAATCAACACATTAGGCATTCCAGTAAGAAAATACAATAACTTTGTTCATTAAGTTGGAAACGATGACAAAACTTTCATTTTAATATGCTGGTTTTTCAGAATGAATAATTTCAGGATGTTTGCCAAAGTCTCATGCTTCTGTTTTCGAAAAAAGAGTCCCAGTAAATGTTTATCCCAACCTCTTGAGTAGGCCGAGTGCCAATTAATAAATAGAGATAAAAGTGGCGGGCCAGGCGCGGTGACTCACGCCTATAATCCCAGCACTTTGGGAGGCCAAGGTGGGTGGATCACAAGGTCAAGAGATCAAGACCATCCTGGTCAACGTGGTGAAACCTCGTCTCTACTAAAAATACAAAAATTAGCTGGGCGCGGTGGTGTGTGCCTGTAATCCCAGCTACTCAGGAGACTGAGGCAGGAGAATTGCCTGAACCCGGGAGGCGGAGGTTGCGGTGAGCCGAGATTGCGCCATTGCACTCCAGCCTGGGTAACAAGAGTGAAACTCCGTCTCAAAAAAANAAAAAAAGTGGCATGTGAAAAACCAAAACTTTACGGATAGGCACTGAGAGTCTTCCCGTGTGGAGGACAAAGAAGATATTATCCTCCTAGGTCGTTATAAACAGGCTAGAGGGCCCTTAATTATATAAAAAGACATTTGAATTCACTCTGAAGAGAAAAGCAAATTAAAACCATGCCTCATTTATCAGATTGTCAAAAGGTTTTAAAAGCTTGTCAACCTATTTTGTTAGTGAAATAAGAAATAAAAACGTTCACTCTGGTGTTTGCCAATCATTATAATGCTTATAGATATGTCAAAAAACAAAATTTCAACAAACTGCGTTTAAAGATTTAATTGGCCTTTATTATAAATTTATGAATTGGGCAGCATTCCATCTATAAAATAGAGAAGTGCTCCATGGGGCATAGAAGAATGATTAATATTTGTCTAAGGGAGTTTGAGCAGAAACAAAGAACTAGCAAAATACAACAAAATGGACTGGTTAACTTAGGGTTACTTTCCTTGAAAGGGTTAAAACAGGGGGTACTTTTATATCATGCCAGCCTAGGTTTACTGGGATCTTTTTAACTGGTTACTGTAAATCTCCTGTTTTTTGAAAAAAACTGTCCTGATGGGGGATTTTCCTGTTTTTTAAAGTTTCATTTTGACTACATGGCACTTGTCAAGAGTGACTCCATTTTGGTTTGTCCTATTAGGGCCTATTGCAGAAATTCAACCCAAAGCAATGACCTACCATACATTTTATTTAACAGAGGGAAATTGAGTAATATTTTTAAAAACTACATGTATGCTTATCTTTTGATCCAGCATTTCTTCATCTAGGAATTTATTCTAAGCATGGACCACTAACAGAAAAATAAATTGGACAAATTTAATCATTATAGTATTGTTTGTACTTATAAAATATTGGAAACAACCTAATTGCCCATATGTAGGAAAATGGTTAAATTAACTATGGTATGTCTACGCAATGAAGTACTAAGCAGCTGTAAAAAAGAATAAGGACAATCTCTACAAACTGATGTGGAAAGTTCTCTAGGATACACTGTTAAAGTGGAAAAAGCATAGGGAAAATGCTGATATGCCACTTTTGTAAAAAAAAAAAAAAGAGAGACATAAGAATATATGCATAAATCTACTTATTTTTGCATAAATAAATACATGAGAGCTAAAATAGATACTAATAAGATTGGTTCCCTACAAAGGAAGTGGGTGAGAATGAAATTTTAGGGATTGGGGATTGAGAGAGTATAACCTTTTACATAGTTTTGATTTGGGGGTATCGTGTTAATGTTTCATGTACTCAGAAGTACCTAAAATCAACAAGAATGGGAACATAAAGTAAAGCAGAATTTTAAAACACACACACACACACAGAAAAAATCTTACTATGCTTATACAAATAAACTTAAATATTGCAAATGAATAGCATAATCAAACTAAAAGAAAAAAAGTAACTGACTTACCTCGCAACATAGTACTTGGACTATACTCACCAAGTCTAAAGTCAAAAAAAGAATACTAAATAAATATTAATCTCGAGTTAGTGTTATCCCCTACCCTCCAGTGATATGAATTAGCAATTATAAACTAATTTTTGGTATTCTAAGATGGAACAGATACATACAATCGGCCCTGCATTTCTGCAGGTTTTTTCTTTTCCTAACCTTCACCACTTTATTATAAAGGTTATTACTAAGGATACAGATGAAGAGATGCATAAATGGGGGAAGGAGCATGAAGCTTCCATGTCCTCCCTGTGCAGACTGCCCTCCTGGCAGCTCTCCAAAACTGTCCTCTTGTAGTTTTTGTGGAAGTTTTATTACATAGGCATGATTGATTAAACCATTGGCCATTGGTGATCAACTCGACTTTCAGCTCTTCTCCCCTCCCTGGAGGTTAGGGGATGGGGCTGAAGGTCCCAATCCTCTAATATTGCCTTGGCCATTCTGGTGACCAGCCCCACCCTGAAACTATCAGTCAATATTAGCATATAAAAAAGCCAGCGCTTTGGAGAGTCCAAGGATTTAGGAGTTGTATGTTGGGAAAATGGGGAGGAAGACCAAATGCATATTTCACAGCATCACATCCTCACATCTGCCAAACTTAATAGATTATTAAGCATCTAAGGATTTTGGTATGCACAGAGGTCACAGATCCAATCCACCAGGGACACTGTAAATATATTTAGCATAATATTTCTTGAAGCCAAATTTCTTGAAGGAAACTGTACATGCAGAAAGGGAAAGAGTAGCATGTGGTCTTGAACTGGAATTGAAGTGTATTTGTCTGTTTTCGCACTGCCCTAAAGAAGTGCCCAAGACTGGGTAAATTAAAAAGGAAAGAGATTTACTTGATGCACAGTTCTGTAGGGCTGGGCAGGCCTCAGAAAACTTACAATCATGGTGGAGGGGGAAGGAAACACTTCCTTCTTTACATGATGACAGGAAGAAGAAGAACGAGAGCCAAGGGAAGGGGAAGCCCCTTATAAAAACATCAGATTTCATGAGAACTTACTATCACAAGAATTGCATGGGTGAAACTGCCCCCATGATTCAATTACCTTCCATCAGGCCCCTTCCAAGACATGTGGGGACTATTGGAGCTACAATTCAAGATGAGATTTGGGTGGGGACACAACCAAACCATATCATGAAGGTATCAGTATGAACTCACAGTTCTTAAGAGAGAAGGAAATAGATATGTGTGTGTAGATATGTGTATGTATATATATGTGTGTATATATATATATATATATATATACACACACACACATACACATATATACATACACATATATACATACACATATATATATATACATATGTGTTTCCTAGCTCTATCTTCCTGCAAGAAATAATAACACAGTTAATAATGAGCACAATTACCTTCTAGATATTGTTTTCTAAATAGCATTCTGCACTCTAAATAGATCCTAAAGAACCAAGTAATCCCAGGAAAAATAGCTAATTTCAGGCTCAAGAGCCAACTTGAAACTCTCCCATTGGCCAAAATCAGGATAATTTGAGCACTAATAGCATGAATATGCCATAATACCAATGAACTATATAATTCTATAATTATATATAATTCTAATAATTAATTATAGAATTAATTTTCTCCAAATAAAATATGAAGCTAAAAGTGTAAACTGAAGTAAATAAAGGAAATTTCTACTTTATAAAGCCAATTACTGAATGTTGAAGAAATAGTAGTTAGAAAACTATTTTTTGCAATTATCATAGTAATTAATAATTTGTTTAAACTGGAATCATCAATGGATGCTAAACTAGTAGGTAAAATTTTAATGCCAAACAGTATTTGCATAGTCTCAAAGTCTTTCCCCACAAATTACTTTTAATTATAAGGAAGGAAAAGGTAATTTTAAAGCAGAGAAACCTGGCAAACACCACATTAACCAAGAAATCAAATCTAAGATCACCAGTACTGAGAAAAACCAGTATCATGTACTTTCTGATACTGATTCACTGAAAAAGAAACAGTATCACTTTTGTGGTGTTTTTCCAAAAAATGAAAAACCTAAATCTAATCACGTAGAATCTCAGGGATACACAAAATGAGGAAATACTCTAAATAATTACTGGCATATCCTTCAAAAATGTCAAGGTGATGCAAGACTAAGGAAGGTTGAGAAACTGATCCAGATTAAAGGAAACCACAGAAGCATGACAAATAAATGCATGGCATGACTCCAGATTGGATTCTGGGCCAGTAAAAATAATTTGTCTACAAAGGGTATTATCAGGACAATTAACTAAATTTGGATGGGACTGTGGATTAGATAATAAGGGGGTCCTATGTTAGATATGAACCTATTGCTTTTGATCATTTCGTGTGGCAATATAAGATAATGTCTTTGTTACAAAATATACACATAGAAGTATTTAGGAGTAAAGGAGCATCATGTTGTAACTTACTCCCAAATGTTCTGAAAAATATATATGTGTATATGTGTGTGTGTGAGAGAGGGAACACAAATGAGAAAGCAAATGGGGCAAAATGTTAATAATTAGTGAACCTGGATACAGGCTATAGAGTAGTTATTCTTACTATTGTAACTTTTCTGTACTTCTGAAATTATATCTACTAAAAAATTACCAAAAAGTTGTTGAAACATGACTGAACTAAATGTTTGCTGTAATACTTCCTCAGTCTAAAATCTACATGGCTACAATTCTGATTTTCACCTCCTTTTCCTAAAAGAGTCAATGCAAGTGTAGCCAGACAGTGCAAGTATAACTCTGACAAAATACACTTTGAAGAAGACAGAAATCTCTCTATTCCTATTTTCTGTTTTGTAAATTCAGTGTGCTACAGATTTTGTGATTGCAGTCTTCAGTTTCCTTACTATATACTCCTAAATAACAGTGGAGGTATAATGTCCAAACATAGCTCCTGCCTCTCTTGTAATCAGCTATGGAAGAGAAACTGCTGGCGCAAAGAACCATATTTTGGGAAACTGGCTTCAATTTCAACAACCATAATTTTTAAGCCTTTATGCGTTGTATTTAACTCTCCCATGCACTGAAAATTTCAGATCTGGTATTAGACAAAATATCTCTTAATTTCCTCTACATCCTAACCCTATAGATCAAATAGTTAAATACCAATGAAATATAAAATGTACGTGTAGAAATGAACTAGAAAATTTTTAGTGAAATAGCTAATGTTTTAATTTATATAAATTGACCCAGAAAAAACTCATAGCCCAGAGTAAGAGTTTTGTTTGATTTTAAAAAATTTTACGTCAAACGTTTCCACTTAGCACAATAATCTTCCTCCTCAACTCTCATGGCAGAATAATAACAACAGTAGTAATAAATAGCATTGCCAGGCACTGTTTAAGTGACTTACAATACTGATTAATTTAAGTCATTAAATTATTGTGTGGGTAATGTAATTTATATATTCTAACAATCAGGCTGGGCATGGTGGCTCATGTCTTTAATCTCAGGACTTTGGATTTGATCCCAAGGTAGGTGGATCACCTGAGGTCAGGGGTTTGAGACCAGCCTGGCCAACATAGTGAAACTCTGTCTCTACTAAAAATACAAAAAACAATAGCCCGGCATGGTAGTGGGCACGTGTAATCCCAGCTACTTGGGAGGCTGAGGCAGAAGAATTGCTTGAACCTGGGAGGTGGAGGTTGCAGTGAGCCGAGATAGCACCGTTGCACTCCAGCCTGGGCAACAAGAGTAGAACTCTGTCTCAAAAAAAAAAAAAAGAGTTTTATAACAATCCTTATTTTACAGAAAAGAAAAACAAAGTACAAAAATGATTAGGTAAGCTGCCCAAGATCACAAAACTAGTAAGATTGGAGCTGGGATTCAAACAGAGACCCTCTGGCTCAAGAATCTAGATTCCTAATACTTATGAAATGCCAATTTTCATGCACCAGGAAGAACTTATGCATATTACTTTCTTCTTTATCTTCCACAGGAACCCCAGTGCTTGACTAAGAGGTCGATATTTGCGGCTGAATGTACTGAATTCTTTCCTCCTACCTGGGAAACAGGCGGCCTCTGTGTCTTAAATGCCATATTACCATTGTGCTTTGTGTCGGATCTGATAGACCAATCCCTGCACAATCAGGTGAGCCAGAGTCAGTAAACCGCGTCTCTCCTCTGTGCCTCTATATCTTGATCTCTGCTGGCATTTGGTTTTATTCATTTCTTTGGAAAAAGAACAAAAGGGCAAGGCAGGATGTTGAATACCGTGGAAAGCACTGGGTGGTGCCTGGAACTGAGAACAGCTTCCTTACTACCTATTCTTCCCTTAATGATAAATAAAATGCATTCAGTATTTAAAAGCTTACTAGTGGGTTTTATGGGCAGTTCTCTTAAAATGGAGCATAAAATTCTTAGGTCACAAAATTAAACATTGAAAAAACACAGATTATGTAAAAATGATTGTAAACTTTTCAACTACATGCAAACATTAATTATATTAACAGTCATTAATAGCTATACTAACACCCAGGTCCAAGACCAGGAATTATGTAATAATTGTTTCTGTCTACTATGAGATCATTAGAATAGAAGTAGTTACAAATTGGTACCTTGCATTTAAAGATTAAGAGTCTACCAGGTAAAATAAAACATTCTATTGGACTCCTTACTTTCCTGTCATCAAAAGCCAGAAGACTAGTACAGACAGACTACTAATCACTATTTGGGCTCATAGGTAAAACATAAAGAATAACATGAAATAATCCTGTGGTGGGTTTTTTTACTGTATTTAAATGACAACAGATTTTTAGGCAAACTCTACAGTTTCCATCTGTCGAAATTAGAAGAATCTGCTTGGAAATAATGTAAAACCTGAGTTTCCAGGTGAAGAAACACATATGAGCCAAAAAGCTAAGGGGACATTTAGAATTTGTTAAGAAATCTCTGTGGCTTTAGCGAGAGACCTTCAAGGCCTACGGCAAGGCCACTTGGGCTTTAGTGTGATAACTTTTGTGATCTTAACAAAGAAGTTTCTAAGGTCCTGATGTGAGGTCCTCTGTGACTAATGTGAGACCACTAAGGCTGGCATTACCTTGACTCATTGAAACTTAGCTTCGGACTTCAAGTGTCTTGGAAAAGGGATATAATGTTAGAAAACTAGCACTTTAGTCCCATTAAAGCCCACAATAAGAAGAGTACCATTTCGGATGGATGAAATGATTTATATCTCCTGTAATATTTCTCAGGGAAGATCTAACGCAAGACTTCAAGATGAAAAGGCAGCTATATAGACAGAATACTACCAAACTCTTATGAAAAAAAAAAAACAACTTTCATTTGAGAAATTAAAGTATATCTAAATAAATTGAGAGATGTTTCATGTTCGTGGATTGAAAAACTTGATATTGGTAAGACTTTCATTTTTCCTCAGCTTAATGTATACAGTTAATGCAATACCAATCAAAATCCCAGCAAGCCATTTTGCAAATATTTATATATTGATTATTAATTTGTAAGGAGAACCAAAGACCTAGAATAGCCAACGTAATACTGAAGAAGAAAAAAGTTGAAAGATTGGAATGACCAAAATCCAGACACTGACAACATCAAATGCTGGTGAGGATGTGGAGCAATAAGAACTATCCTTCACTGCTGGTGGAAATGCAAAATGGTACAGCCACTTCCGGACAGTTTGGTGATTTTTTTGCAAAACTAAACTTAACTATTACCATGTGATCTAGCTTTCACACTCCTTGGTATTTATGCAAAAGAATTAAAAACTTATGCCCACAAAAAAATCTGCACATGGATGTTTGTATCAGCTTTATTCATCATTGTCAAAACTTGGAAGCAGCCAAGGTGTCCTTTAGTAAGTGAATGGATAAATAAACTGTGATACATTCATACAATGGAATATAATTAAGTGCTAAGAAGAGATGCACTATCAAGCCATGAAAAAACATGGAGTAAACCTAAATGTCTATTAATAAGTAAAACAAGCCAATCTGAAAAAACTGTATGATTCCAACTACATGACTTTCTGAAAAGGTTATTTTTTTTTCCCATTTATTTATTTTATTATTGCATTTTAGGTTTTGGGGTACATGTGAAGAACATGCAAAATTGTTGCATAGGTACACACGTGGCAGTGTGATTTGCTGCCTTCCTCCCCATCAC
>NW_016107975.1:0-15041 GCF_001604975.1 Cebus imitator | reverse complement strand
TCCATTTGACCCAGCAATCCCATTACTGGGTATATATCCAAAGGATTACAAATCGTTCTACTATAAGGACACGTGCACACGAATGTTCATTGCAGCACTGTTTACAATAGCAAAGTTCTGGAAAGGTTATAACAATGAAGGCTTTTTAAAAAACAATGGTTGACAGGGGTTAGGGGAAAAAAAAGGAAGGATGAATAGTCAGAGCACAAATGATTTTTAGCGCAATGAAAATACTCTGCACAATATTATACTAGTGGCTACATGTAATTATACATTTGTCCAAATCCGCAGAATGTACAAGATGAAGAGCAAATCCTAATGTAAACTTTGGCTTCTAGAGGATAATGATGTTTTCTGTAGGTTCATCAAATGTAATAAATATACCACTCTGTTAGGAGATGTTGGCAATGAAGGAGGCTGTGCATGTGTAGATACAGGGTGTCTATGGAAAATCTCTGAACTTTCATCTCAATTTTGCTAGGACCCTAAAGCTGCTCTAAAAAATAAAGTCTTTATTATGAAAATATCTTGAATAGGCAAAAACATCTAAAGGGACATCTCAATCAGAGAAGATATATAGATGGCAAATAAATATATAAAAAATGTTCCACATTGTATGTTGTTAGGGACTGGGAATTAAAACAACAATAAAGTCTTGTTTATTAAAACAACAATGAGATAGCACTATATACCTATGAGAATGACTAAAATTTAAAAAATCTGACAATTCCAATTACTGGCAAGGATGCGGAACAACAGAAACTCTCATTTATTGCTGGTGGGAATGAAAAGTGATAGAATTACTTTGGAAGACAGTTTGGTGGTTTCTTACAAAGCTTAATCTAGTTTTACTGTATAATTCATCATGTGCACTCCTAGCTATCCACCCAAGTGATTTAAAAACTTATGTTTCTACAAAAACCTATATGCACAAGTTTGTAGCAGCTTTATTGATAATCATCAAACACCAGAAGCAATCAAGATGTCCTTCAAAAGGTAAATGAATTTATACACATACAGTGGAATATTATGCACTGATAAAAAGAAATAAGCTATTGATCCATGAAGGAACATGGATGAATTTTTTTTTTAATTTATTGTACTTTAGATTCTGGGGTACATGTACAGATCATCCAAGATTGTTGCATAGGTACATTCATGGCAAGGGGTTTGTTGCCACCATCCCCCCATCACCTATAACTGACATTTCTCCCCACGTTATCCCTCCCCCACCCTCCCTCCCATTATCCCTCCCATAAACCCCCACAATGGACCTCAGTGTGTGATGCCCCCTTCTTTGTGTCCAGGTGTTTTCATTGTTCATCACCTGCCTATGAGTGAGAACATGCGGTGTTTGATTTTCTGTTCTTGTGTCAGTTTGCTGAGAATGATGGTTTCCGGGTTCATCCATGTCGCTACAAAGGACACAAACTCATCGTTTTTTATGGCTGCATAGTATTCCATGGTGTATATGTGCCACATTATTTTTGTCCAGTCTATCATTGTTGGGCATTTGGTTTGGTTCCAGGTCTTTGCTATTGTAAACAGTGCCACGATGAACATTTGTGTGCATGTGTCTTTATAATAGAATGATTCATAGTCCTTTGGGTATATACCCAGTAATGGGATTGCTGGGTTCAATGGTATTTCTATTTCTAGATCCTTGAGGAATTGCCACACTGTCTTCCACAATGGTTGAACTATTTACACTCCCACCAACAGTGTAAAAGTGATCCCACTTCTCCACATCCTCCCTAGCATCTTTGTCTCCAGATTTTTTAATGATTGCCATTCTAACTGGCGTGAGATGGTATCTCAATGAGGTTTTGATTTGCATTTCTCTAATGACCGGTGATGATGAGCATTTTTTTATGTTTGTTGACTTCATATATGTGTTCTTTTGAAAAGTTTCTGTTCATATCCTTCACCCACTTTTGGATGGGTTTGTTTTTTTCTTGTAAATCTTTTTCGGTTCTATGTAGATTCTGGATATTAGCCCTTTGTCAGATGGGTAGATTGCAAAAATTTTTTCCCATTCTATTGGTTCCCAGTTCACTCTAATGATTGTTTCTTTTGCTGTACAGAAGTTCTGAAGTTTAATTAGATCCCATTTGTCTATTTTGGCTTTGTTGCTTTTAGTGTTTTAGTCATAAAGTCCTTGCATATGCCTATGTCCTAAATGGTTTTGCCTAGGTTTTCTTCTAGGGTTTTTATGGTGTTAGGTCTTATGTTTAAGTCCTCAGCCCATCTGGAGTTAATTTTAGTGTAAGGTGTCAGGAAGGGGTCTAGTTTCTGCTTTCTGCACATTGCTAGCCAATTTTCCCAAAACCATTTATTAAAGGTGATCCTTTCCCCATTGCTTGTTTTTGTCAGGTTTGTCAAAGATCAGACGGCTGTAGGTGTATAGTGTTGTTCCAAAGGCCTCTGTTCTCTTCCACTGGTCTATGTCTCTCTTTTGATACCAGTACTATGCTGTTTTGATTCCTGTTGCCTTGTAGTATAACTTGAAGTCCGGCAGCATGATACCTCCAGCTTTGTGCTTTTTGCTTAGGATTGTTTTGGCTATGCCCACTCTTTTTTGGTTTCATATGAAGTTTAAAGTGTTTTTTCCAGTTCTGCAAAGAAGGTCATTGGTAGTTTGATGGGGAAAGCATTAAATCTATAAATTACTTTGGGTAGTATGGCCATTTTCACAATATTGATTCTTCCTAACCACGAGCATGGTATGTTTTCCCATCTGTTTGTGTTCTCTCTTATTTCCTTGAGCAGTGGTTTGTAGTTCTCCTTGAAGAGGTCCTTTACCTCTTTTATTAGTTGTATTCCTAGGTATTTTATTCTTCTTGTAACAATTGTGAATGGGAGTTCGCTTTTGATTTGGCTCTCTGTTTGTCTGTTATTGGTATATAGAAATGTTTGTGATTTCTGCACATCAATTTTGTATCCTGAGACTTTGCTGAAGTTGCTTATTAGCTTAAGGAGAGTTTGGGCTGAGACGATGGGGTCTTCTAAATATACAATCATGTCATCTGCAAACAGAGATAATTTGACTTCCTCCTTTCCTAATTGAATACGCTTTATTTCTTTTTCTTACCTGATTGCTCTGGCTAAAACTTCCAATACTATACTGAATAAGAGTGGAGAGAGAGGGCATTGTTTAGTGCCAGATTTCAAAGGGAATGATGTGACCCTATCACTGCTCAGTTCACTAGTTCATTACACAGTTTTTTTGGTTTGTTTGTTTTTGTTTTTTGAGAGGGAGTCTCACTCTGTCTCCAGGCTAGAAGCAGTCAGTGGCATGATCTCGCCTCACTGCAACCTCTGCCTCCCGGGTTCAAGCAATTCTCCTACCTCAGTCCTCCGCAGTAGCTGGGACTACAGGCGCATGCCACCATGCTCAACTAATTTTTGTATTTTTTGAAGAAATGGGGTTTCACCATGTTGGCCAGGATAGTCTCGATCTCTTGACCTCCTTATCTGCCCACCTCAGCCTCCCTAAGTGCTGGGATTGCAGACGTAAGCCACCGTGCCTGGCCTACTACACAGTGTTATCATTTGATATGGAAGACTTGACTCCATCCATGTGCCTTAGGAGATCACTGGAAATGACAGTGCTATAAATTCCTTGGTAAATGAGCAGCCAACATTGTCTCCATGCATCCACACTGCCCTTCCCTCTGCCTCAAAACCTATAGGCCTGATTGATCCGGAGAAAACCCATTAAACTCGTCACCCACTGACTTCTTCATTCGCACAGGAACATTTCTGACAGCCCCAATACAAGGCTTGTCCTTCAAGGGACAACTTGCAAACACTTCTAAGAGAAAGGGTTGCCTGGGCGCCGCATGGCTCATGCCTGTAACCCCAACACTTTGAAAGGCCAAGGTGGGCAGATCACCTGAGGTGAAGAGTTTGAGACCACCCCCGCCAACATGGTGAAACCCCATCTGTACTAAAAATACAAAATTAGCCGGGTATGGTGGCATGTGCCTGTAATCCCAGCTACTCGGGAGGCTGAGGCAGGAGAATCACTCAAAACTGGGAGGCAAAGGTTGCAGTAAGCCGAAATTGTGCCACTGCACTCCACTCCAGCCTCGGTAACAGAGTAAGGCTCTGTCTCTCTCTCTCTCTTGCACACACACACACACACACACACACACACACACACACACATAGCCAGGCGGGGTGGCTCTCGCCTGTAATCCCACCACTTTGGGAGGCCGAGATAGGCAGATCACCTGAGGTCAGGAGTTCAAGACCAGCCTGGCCAACACAGTAAAACCCCATCTCTACTAAAAATACAATAATTAGCTGGGCATGATGGTGCGCATCTGTAGTCCCAGGTGCTTGGGAGGCTAAGGCAGGAGAACTGCTTGAACCTGGGAGGCAAACGTTGTGGTGAGCCCAGATACAGCCACTGTACTTCAGCCTGGACAACAGAGGGAGGCTCCATCTTAAAAAAAAAAAAAAAAAAAAAAAAGAAGAAGAGAGAGAGGGAAAGGGTTATTAATTTAATGCACTTATGTTCCTGTGTTTGTCAATTTGCTTAGGAGACACCCACACTTGAAAGCTGGGACTGTGGCCGTGATTGTGGACATGAAATACACATTTTCTGGCAAAAAATAGACACAGAATAATTACGATTTAGTTGAACTAGAAATCCATTTGGTTTTTTCCATATTTTTCCAAATTTTTCATCCTAATTTTTTTTTTTGAGACAGAGTTTCACTCTTGCCCCCCAAGCTGGAGTGCAATGGAGTGACCTTAGTTCACTGCAACCTCCACCTTTCAGGTTCAAGTGATTCTCCTGTCTCAGCCTCCTGTGTAGTTGGGATTACAGGCGAATGCCACCACGCCTGGCTAATTTTTGTATTTTTATTAGATACGGGGTTTCATCATCTTGGACAGTCTGGTCTCGAACTCCTGACCTCAAGTGATCTGCCTGCCTTGGCCTCCCAATGTGCTAGGATTACAGGTGTGACCCACTGCACCTGGTCCCATCCTAATATTTTAATCATATTAGAATTATTTATAAATCATTCCTGATCTCCTATACAATCTCATAATTCTTGCTATGCATGTGATGGTTTTTCATTTCCAGATGGTTCCAATCCTGAGAGAGAAAATATGAAATAATAAAATGGCAATAAAGAGAAATAGTAGTTACCTTTGACATCACGGTACACCTTCAAAATGTTATAAATGCTATGTTCTGTAAAACATAGAAAAAAATACACTCTCCCTGGGCACCAAGGAAATCCAAATGCATATGTTCTGTTAGGATTGACAAAAAATGGAAAACTGTGTAAAAGGATTTCATTAATCATAAATATTATGTGGACATAAAACTGAGCCTTGGATGAAACAAACAGCCTGTGTTTTATTGGAACTTGAAATATCCTGTACTTTCTGATAAAAACTTTAGAAAAGACAAATTATGGTCTAGTTTCAGGTGCGTTTGGGGATATTTTCTGCTTTTTGTTAATAAACTTCTAAAACTACACCTCTGTGATCACCCAGAAAAGTATTTTGGAAGAAATAATTGTGTCTACTGACATTTTTTGAAAACCCTTCTGATGCTTTGGGAGGCTGAGGTGGGAGGGTGATTTGAGGCCAGGAGTTTGAGACCAGCCTGGGCGATATAACAAGATCCCTGTTCTATAAAATAGTAATAATAATAATGATAATAACAAATTAAAATCAAAGTATTAGCCAGGCTTGTGGAGCACACCTCAGTCCTAACTACTCATGAGGCTGAGACGGGAGGATCACTTGAACCCAGGAGTTTCACATTGCAGTGAGCCATGATCCTGCCACTGCATTCCAGACTGGGGGACACCATAAGACTCTACCTCTGAAATGAAAGAAAGAGAGAGAGAGAGAGAGAGAGAGAGAGAGAGACTTAGAAAGTTTCATTTTCTTTTGACCTAAAATGAGGCCATTTTTATTTATTCGTCAGGAACTGGATCTGTGACTACATTCAATATACGTAGATGTTATCTCATTCATATTTGGTTAAAAAACCCCATGAGGCATCCCCAATTCTCCTAGATCTCCAGATCTAATAAGCAGGGTATAAGCCAGGGGCTGTCAACCTCAGCACTACTGATATTTTGGGGTAGATAATTCTTTAGGGAGGAAGGTTGTGCATGGTAGGATGTTTAGCAGCGTCCCTAGCCTCTACACACCAGATGTCCAAGTCCATTTTACTTAAAATACTCTTTAGTCCTTGTGTGTGAGCTCTCCTTCAGTTATTCCCTGGAGTCAGGCCTGGCTTTCTGGGTTCATTCCTTTGGTGACTCCTTCCACAACAGTTCTCAGAGACTTCATGGATGGAGGTTGTGCTGAGAGACAGGGCCTCGGAGATCAATCAAACTTTATTCCTTCCCCATGTGCCCAGGAGTTGCACTGAGGCTCAGGGGTAAGGGGACAAACAGGTACAGAACTTTGTGCTTTAGGGGCACAAGCTTCCATGGAGGACTGCAAGCTATGGTGATGTCCTTTGGGTCCAATAACACTGGTGCAGAAACTTTCTTCCTGCTCTGATTTAAGTAAAGTCACTTCCCTCAGGCAGGGCCAAGGAGTTATCAGTCTTTGCTTCTTGTCATATCCCTTCCTGGGGCAGAAACTCCATGCTATGGCATGGGAGCTGTGTTGGTTTGGGTTGCTCTGTCCGACAAAAAATGACTTCTGTGAATGTTTTCTATAGAGTGAGAGCTGGCAACTGGGAGGATGGTCACAGCTCAAGGACTGCTGCCACCTGCTTCCCAACAACCCTCCAACCCTGTATATTCTCAGCATTGAACCAATGTTTCTTGACCTGTATCACCTACCCAATGTCAATCTTCTGCACCAGTGAGCTGGGTAGGTGAGAGTTGCCTAGTCTACCCAGGTGTCCAGTCTACCTAGGATAGCTCTTCTGCAACACAAAGCTTTAGGGGACAGGAGACTCCATTCTTTGCTGGCTGCCCCTCTCAAATTCTCACTTTGGAGTGAGAGTAGAAGGTTTGAAAGGTGCCATGACAAGGCAAATAGATCTCCTGTGCAAGAACCTCGGGAGATGGAACCTGCTGTCACTCACCCATCAGTCTTTCACATGGGGAGCTGGGGAAGAGAGGAGCTGCCCATGTAGCTTTCAAGTCCACTTGAAAAATGGATCTCACAGCATGGAGCTGGGCAGTTGGGAGCTACCCCATCTCCAGTGCTACAGCCTTCCATGTTCTTACTGAGTTTCAATGGGTTTTGTGGAAAAAAATGCTTCTCATCCACTGCTGACAGGAATTCAAATTGGCATTAGCTTTCTGGAGGGAAATTTGGCAGTACCTAACAAACCTACACCTGCATTTATCTGTGACCCAAGCAATCCCACTACCATGAGCACTACCCTTAAAAAAATACTTCCAATGGCACAAAAGGACATCAGCAGAGTGTATTTATAGCAGTCATGTGTGTAAATGCGAAATGTTGGAAAATCCTAAATCCCAAACATAAGAACTGGATATATAAACTATGATTTTCCTGAACATCTTAGTGAATTATCTGAGGCTATCAGTTGGCACGGGGGCAGTTTTCTAATACTGAACATTCCTTGCTTGAGAAGCAGATATGCCAATCTCTGCAAGGGTTTTGGTATGTGTGTTATCTCATTAGTCTTCGTTCTCTAAGGTAGTTGTTATGATTATTCTCATTTTAGATGAGGAAATTGAAGCTCTGAGAGTCGAAGTACCTTTTTAAGGGTCCAGACATAGCAAGAAAAACAGGTCTTAATTAAAATCTGAGAGTGTTCAAATGCTTTGCTCCTTAAAATCATGCTGCCTTCTTGATAAAATCCATTCCGGTTTCATTATAGCATGGTGAGGAATATAAGGAGGGAGAGACGTGATCACCGTGAAAATAGAGTAAGTGTGATACAGCAGGTTCTGCTGATAAAGAAACATAGAACCGTATTCATTCCTTTGAAACCAAACTCAGTTTCTTAGAAATTAAAAGGACTTCTTTTAGCTTCTGTGACTTTTTTTGCATTTGTTTTGTTTTTTGTCTTTAAGATTACTGGAATGTCAGTAAACAACTTGAAAATAATTTTAAATATTTGTGCTATAGAAGTCAGGAAAGGGCCAGGCGTGGTGGCTCACACCTATAATCTCAGCAGTTACGGAGGCTGAGGAAGGCGGATCACCTCAGGTCAGGAGTTGGGGACCAGCCTGGCCAACATGGTGAAAACCCAGCTCTACTAAAATTACAAAAATTAGCGAGGCATGATGGTGGGCACCTGTAATCCTAGATACTTGGAAGGCTGAGGCAGGAGAATAGCGGGAACCCAGGAGATGCAGGTGGCAGTGATCTGAGATACGGCCACTGCACTCCAGCTTGGGTGATAGAGCAAGACTCCATCTCGGAAAAAAGACAAAACAAACAAAAAATACAAATCGCGGAAGGAGAGAAACAGCAAAACCTTTTAAAAAAAATGTCATGGCAGCTGGCTGAATTAGGATTAAGGAGGAGGGAAGCTATCTGGAAGATCTAGGGAAACGGGTCCTAGATGTAATGTGTTCTTGGTCCGCAGATTCCACATTCACAAACATTGACAAAGAGACACCACAAGCAGAAGTTGCAAGCTGACTGTTTTATTGGTATATTGAAGTTAGAGCTATGGCCACCTTATTCCAATGTTATGGCATTTGAATCACCTGAATCACTGTCATCTTCTTCTTCACTTCCTGAAACAAACAAGAAAGTTCATAGAGCAGACGTGACATGGCAGGAAATGTCTAGTTCCTCCCTGGAGTTACTGCAGTAGAGTACATGAGAGCCCACCCTCTCTCCCCCATTCCTTCTCCCTCCTGTGTTTCCTTCCTAATTTTTTGTGTGTTCACTCTTTTGATGCCCTGGCACACAATGTGTTCCAAATTGTTGCTTAGAAGATGAAGAGAAAAGATCATTTTTAGCTTGTTGTGACTCTTTGCTGTTGAATTTCTTCAGGGGTATATTTACACAGATGCTAATTGGAACATGTTCTATAACAGTGAGAAGATGAAACCACCTTCAGGGTAGAGTGATAGGAAGTGGTTAAAGAAATCATGGTACAGCCATACAGTGGAGTACCATAAAAATGTAGAAACAAACAGAAAACCACTGAAGAGATCTACTTAGCTTCATAAACTCATGTGGACATTTTCAAAGAAGTGTATTTCTAATGACTGACATACGTACCTGCATATAAACTATGGTATTAATTCTGGGGAAAAGAATTCTATATATCTATGTACACATAAATATTTCAAAGAGGAGATCTCATACAGTTAACAGTGGTGGTTTTCTGAAGGAAGAAAGGCAGGTAGGATGAGTTCTGACTTTCAATTTAGGTTCATATTTTTCCATTCCATTAGGTATTTTGTTAGCTTAATCATGTACTTATTGAAAAGTAAGTATGTAAAAAATGAGACACCACTTAGCTGCTGAAAGTTCAGGGACCATTTGGCAGGAATACTGGACTGAAGAGGGTGGAGGCAGGACTCAGCGAAGAGTGCTCAGGTGAAAACTTTAGAGGGGAGGGCTCTGAGTTTGTGTACCAAAACCAGAGCACCAGAAAGAGAGAACATGGTACTAATTCCTTGTTGCAAACACAATTCTAGACATATTATATGGAATGCTGTTTCTCAACATCAGAATTCCTTAAAGGGTTTGTTAGAATACAGGGACTTGTTACCTTATTCCGGAATATCTGAATACAAGTCTTTAGAAATGAGTTCTAGGACAATACAATGTCAACGGGCTTTTAGTTGATTCATTGGCACAATACAGCTGGAGAACTGCAGCACTTAGAGCCCTTGGTGAAGTATACACTGTAATCATACCTGTCGTTGAATCCTAGATTACTGAGAAGGCTGTTCCTGGGGAGGTTGGGTTGGTTTGCCCTCTTGAGGAGGTGGAGGTGATCCCTCAGGCTTTCCAGCATGAGGTGGGTGAGGCTTGTGGTGATGACCTCCTGGTGGGGGTGGTCCTTGCGGCTTTCCTGGATGAGGTGGAGGTGGTCCCTCCGGCTTTCCAGCAGGAGGTGGGTGAGGCTTCTGGGGATGGCCTCCTGGTGGGGGTGGTCCTTGTGGCTTTCCTGGAGGAGGTGGGGGACGTTGGGGCTTGTTGCCTTCTTGTGGGGGTGGTCTGTGCTGAGGCCCATCATCCTGGCTTCCATTACCAGCAGGTGGCTTAGGTGGGTGTCCTCCAAAAGGTGGTCTCTGAGGCTTCTCATCTGAGCTCTGGTTTGAGTGTCCTCCATCTGTTGAAGTGACACCAGAAGAGCCAAGTTCAGTGATAGAAGAACCTCCTCCCTTTATACCTCTCTATCCTTAGCACACTGTCCCTGTCTCCCAGAATGTGCCTGTCAACTACTAACATCCCTTTTGCTCAAGGCTTTCATAGGCAGAGTTCCTTTCATCCACATCTGGGTCATGAAAAGTCTCGTTTCTTTGTGCCCGGGACAAGTATGTCTATTTTAGGCTAACCAAAACCTACAAATACACAAAAAGGTCTTGGATACATTAGAATCTCCAGAGAGGAAAAAGAGAATGATGAGAAACATCAATCATGCAGCCAGGTATGATGCCAGCTGCCTCAATAACTTGCAGACTGAACGCCATGCCTGGGCACCTGAGACATACGTGGGCACTAGACCGGGTGGCACAGGCCCCAACATCCAAGTTGAGAAATATGAAGAGAGAGAAGGGAAAGACAGAGTGACAGCCCACACAGGATTCACTGAATAGTTGTAGCAATTTTTTATCAGCTACGGTAAGGCAGCTGAGTGGGGAAAGGCACAGAAAAGGGACCCAGACACTAATTTCTTTGCATTTTCAATGAAGTCACAGAACTCTGGAGTGGAACGCTGGGGGAGAAGGAAGCAGTTGAGGGGCTGTCAGTATAAGGAGGGGTCAGGATGAGGATGCTGCCCATTTGTCTGTCATCTCCCATCAGACACTCCTGGCCTGGGGGAAGGTCAGCCCACTCCTGTTGTCATCTAAGCCAAGCATCTCTGCCATTCAATTTGGTTGCCCCGCTCATGGTCCCAGAGTCAAAGCTGCATGAAGATAGGATGTATCACTGGAGCACTGACATTAATCAATTCCTGAAAGGAACGTGCTGATAAGAAGACACTGGGGAGCTGATCAATTTGTAAGCAGAAAAAGAGAGTCAAAACAGATTGAGAATGAACTGGGATTTACCTGATATTAGGGAGGGAGCTTGTTCCTGGCTGACATCTAGAAGAGAAGCACAGATGATGAGAAAAGTTACATCTGGAATCTTTCAAGACTCACAAGTGTTCTACAGGGAAACGGGACTTCTGACCACACCCCATGCATCCCCTAGGTTAACTGGTCAGCCACCAACTGTGAAGCTGCTGGAAGGGGAGGAAGGAGGAAGGTGTAAGGGGAGGCAGGGTTGTTACTCCACAGAGCAACAGCCATGAACTCGACACAGAAGCGCCCTTTTTCTTCCTCCCTAGGATCCCTCAAGACTTAATACAAATGTAGCTTACACATGCCAGGTACTTCAGTGTGATATTTTGGTATTGTTATGCCCTAACTGTCCTGTAAATATGTTGCTTATGTTCATATGATTTCTCAATAGGAGTAATCAGAAGTAATCATTTCAGTACAATCTTACCCATACTACTCCCAGCACATTGAAATGCTGCATGCAGGGGAGAGAAAAATGACAATTATTGGCTCTCATGTTTCTATATCTCTAGGTAGACAGAGACAGGTGTTTTATCCAATACTTTGTCTCTGCGGTATCTCTGATGTGTGTTTACCTTCATCATCGATGCTGATCCACCATCAGCAAGGCCACCATCATCCGGTCTACTTACTGAGATGACGACAGGATCTTCACAGCTGGACTTCCCTGACTCTGTCTTGCATTCCCCACTGCATCCTTCACAGCACAGTCATATCTCTCTATAAATGCAAATCTTACCTTCTCATTCCCCTGGTACACATTCATTATTGCATTTTCATTGTATATTAAATAAATTAGAAGCCCTTGGCGTGGAATGATGACACAACAGGTCTCCTGATCCTAGGCATGAAAACTCTGCAGCCCCATCTGTTTTCATTCTCCTCTCTGCCCACTAATTACCACTGTTACCTCCTAAGCCCCAACCAGAGTAACCGCATCTGCTCCCCGGTCTGTTTTACCTTCACTTAAGCTCTGAGCTGAGCTCAGGGCCAGCAGGGCCGCTGACAGCAGAATCAGCAGCATCTTGCAGGAGGTTCTGGAGTTGCCCTCAACTCTGTGATGGGAGAAATGTGGCAGCTCCCTTTATACAGAGGAGCAGAACAATGTCGCCTTTGAGCTTCACACTGGATGGGCCTTACCATGCAGACACTGGGTTCTGCTTTGCTCACTGCAGGTCAGGTGTGTCCCTTATTTCCCTTTGGGACTGTAGCCCAGAGGAATGTGTTGGGTGGATGTTGTTTGTGTCTTATTTCTAAAAGGTACAACTATGAATCGAACAAAGGTTTTAAAGGAACTGTGTCCAAGCAACCAGCACTGTGACATAATTGAACTTCAGATACCATCAGAGTTTCAATCTTTTTGACAAGACTGTTCTCTACTATTCACTGTAGTATTTATTGCTATGTATATGTGTGTGGGCAGCGAAGCTACAGCTAGCAGTGAGGATGGTCAATATCTTTGACTTTTTAAAGAGCCTATATCCATCTGTTGTGATGTGTGTGTACAAATTGTTTCACATTCAGCTACATTTTTGATGTGATGGTGATGGTTTCTGCTATCTGTGAGATGTGTGAGGACAGCACACTCCTGGGCACACAAAGATGACAGAAAGCTGCACCGCAGCCTGTTTAGGCTACACGAATTGTCCAAGCTTCTCTGGATCTCACTCAGCTCAGGCAAGGCTTGGTGTCGTGCAACACAGCAAGGCCAAAATTGTGTGTTGTAAAGTATCTTCAGGGATTATTAATCTGAAATGGACACAGAAACCACCAGGATATTCCTAGACTGAGAAAACTGAACACACAGTTCCTTGAGGGAGCCACACGATGTCATGTCACCAAAATTTCCTTCATGATCTTCCCTTTCTGTAGAACATACCATCAAATTCACCCTCAGGCTTATTTTCTTAGAAATTATTTGAATTCCCACCACTGACAATTAAATGGTCACAATTCTGCATTCAAATAAGGTGTTAGATATCCCCAACAAATGCTCAATTGCATTGTATAGGTTTTCTTGGTTTAGTCAGTATCTGTGTTACCTGTTTTCTCAGATTGTTCTTCCACAAAGAGTACTTTTTCTACAATCTTCTAATATGCATTCCTCTTGATGTTCTTTCTGGTACTTCTTGGTTCATATTTGATTTTCTGAGTCAAGCCCACTATGTATATTTTTCTTCATATATCTGGCTTTTCCCCAACAAGTTTTATAAGGTTTCCTTTATTTAATCTTCTAAGTAACAGGCGGTAGTAGTCGTCACCATCTTTGTTTCATTCTTCTCTGTGTAATTTCACAATAAACGTTGTGTTTCCAAAAGCCCTAACAGAGTCCTGCCATGGTAGCTCTTGTTTCAGCTGCTGATTGTTCTGTTATACCTAGTAAATCCCTGCTCACCAGTTCATGGAATATACAGGCGAGTCAATATCAACAACTGCCATTTACCACTTAGACCTTCAGTGTGTCTTGTGTACTTGTTCACATTTTGTGTACAGCTGGTTTTAATTTGAGGACAGCTTGGTTGGAGGTATGATGAGGGTGGAGAGGATGTGTGACAGTAAATCATAAAGACAGACCTCATGACCACTGTGGACGGGTAGATCCTGGGCTGTGCAGAAGAGGGTCTGGTCTGGCCCTTCAGAAGGTTTACAGGTAATAGCACAGGAAGACTTCATAATATAAAACATTTTGCTACAGTACTACAGGTAACTTTGCCCTTGCAAGGGAACCAGGAAGATCGCTATTTTCCATGGCATAAATATAGGCATACTTGAAGGGGAAATACATTATTAATTGGCAATTCTTCTCTGGTTTGGTAGGAAGTGAATTGGTTCTAGCTGAGCTTCATGAACTTTATCTTAGGCAGAGAGTAGTTGCTTGGTCCAGCAGGTCCCACTGTGTTATCGAGATTTGTGTCTCTGGTCTCACCAGACAGTATTTTCCATAGGAAATGGAGATGAGCAATCCTGCCTAGGTGGCTTACGTTAGATCATCAGGTAACAAAGGAATGTCAGAGAAAAGGAGCAGCAAAGACGCCAGGCCAACATTGCCTGATAACGTGGCCAACTGAGGTTGCTGCAGGCCTGATGCAAGACAGACTTGACATTGGAGGAGAGAACAGGAAGAGAACAGGTAATGCCCCTAAAGGTCACTCACCTCAGGCCCTTTTTCTGACCTTCTCCAATGTCAGAAATGAGCAAAGTGTTTTAGGAAAGCATAAATATCAGCTATGCACTCCAGACACAACAAAAACAGAAGTGATGGAAGAACTGAAAGGACAATGTCTGTGAGTGAGGGTGGGTGGAAGGGAGAAGCAGGACTGCAGCAGGAGCTTGGGCACCTAGAGGTGAGTGGCAGCCCTCAGCACTCCACTTGCCTTCTATAATGGATGTTCATATTCTTAGGTTCTGCAGTAACAGTGTTCAACATGTGGAATTTTAGGAAACACAACTCAGCCCTCATAACAACTCCCAACCTTTTCTAAGTCACAGGTGTTCAGTGGCTCAAAAATCCTCACTTCCTTCACCCACTGACCATTAGCAAATTGAGTTGCCTCCAGTTTCAACATGCATTCAAAATGCAATCACATGCATAATCTTTACTAGAAGGTATAGCTGAGGCCGTGATGCTGTCTCCTGAAGGACGTTCACATCCTCAGCTGCTCTTGGTAACGTTCTACCCCAGCACGTCCCATGTCAATTCCCCTCATATCAGTCATTTAACAGTAGGAATTAGATCATAACACTTTTGTGCTTCAAATGCTCTTAGGGTCTCCTTCTGCACTTGGAATAAGATCCAAATTTCATCCTCAGCTC
>NW_016107974.1:775929-777808 GCF_001604975.1 Cebus imitator | reverse complement strand
TGTAAAAGTTTGAAATGATTGTATATTTCTTTAGATTGTACTTTTCTATCATCATATAGTAATCCTCTTTGATACTACTACTATTTTTACTTTCAAATGTTTGATCTGCTTTTAATCTAGCTATACCAGCAACATGCTATATAAGTATTTTCTAAGTATAATTTTTCTATAATTTTGCCATCAGTCTTTCTATGTTTTTACACTTTAGGTATGTCACTTAAAAAAAGCAATAGCTAGATTTTGATTTTCTTACTCAATTTGACAATCTATAGTTTTTAACTAGTGAATTAAATATATTTATATTTTATCATCATTTCTGATTTTTTTGGAATGATTTCTACCATCTTATTTTATCATTTCTATTTCATCTTGCTGGTCAAGTACTTCTCACATTGCATTTACTTTAACTTCACCTGTAGTCACATCTCCCTCTAACTGACTCTCTTTTATGTCTCTCTGTTCCACTTCTTAGAAACTTTTGGATCATACTGGACCCAGGTGATAATCTACAATAATCTCCTTATTTTAAAGCCAGCTGATCAACAACCTTAATTCCATCTGCAATATAAATTCCCCTTTGTTAGGGAATGCTTGTACATTCCTGGTGGGAATTTCAATTAGGTCAACATGAAAATCAATAACTAAAAGTAGATCTGTTTGATCCAGCAAATTCACCACTGGGTATCAACCTAAAAGGAAAAGTAGTCACTATATAAAAAAGATACCTGAGTGCACATGTTTATTGCAGCACAATTCATAATTGCAAAGACAGAAAATCAACCTAAGCGCCCATTAATAGTGGATAAAAAAATACAGCATATGTGCCATGAAATACTACTCAGCCATAAAAAAGAATAAAGTAACTAAGAAATACAAAAACAAATACTGCATGTTCTCACTTATATAAGTGGGAGCCAAGCTATGAGTATGCAAAGACATACAGAGCAGTATAATACATAGTGGAGAATCAGAAGAAGGGAGGGTGGGAATGGGCTAAGGGATGAAAAATAACCCATTGGCTACAATGTGTACTACTTGGGTGATGGGTTCACTAAAAGCCCAACTTCACCATTATAAACTTCATCCATGTAACCAAAAACCACTTGTACCCCTAAAGCTATTAACATTAAAAAAATTAATTAAACAAATAAAAAAAGAGGGACTACTTAGAGAAAAATAAGTAAATAAATTTCCATTTGTCATATAACAATACTGTATTCACAGATTCTGAGGATTAGGACATGGACATCCTTGGGGGTCCATTATTCTGCCTATCATGGTATCTTATATTTTTTAACCTTCTGAGATTCTGCATATTATGTTTGTTTAGCTGAGCCTACAAACTTACAGATTTCTTTGTTTCCTATTTTTGCATCTCAGACTTTTCCTCTGGAATTATTTTTCCTCTTCCAAAGAAATATCTATTATAAAGTGTCATTAGTGATACACTTTCTGTTTGGATTTACTTGAAAATGTCTTAATTTCCCCTTCATTCTTGAAATTTGGTTTTCTAGGTATAAAAATCTAGTTTGACAATTTTATTCTGTAAATTGGGAAGCTATTATTGCACCACTTTTGGCTTCCATTATTGTTAGTCAGCTCGTGGCCTAATTGCCATTCTTTTGTAGATAATCTTTCTCACTGTTTGCAATTTGACTCGTGTCTCTGATGGTCTGCATATATTACCATAATATTTCAATATGATATGTCTTGTGTGCATTTCTTTTAGTTTGTCCTATTTGGATTTGTTCTGCTTCCCAAACTGAAAATCTAAATCTTTCATTGCCTTTTCTAAATGTCTATTTTTTTTAACTACTGAGACATTTATTGCACCATATCTTTTATTATTTATGTCATTCAATCCTTTTTTTTTTTTTTT
>NW_016107974.1:741681-775169 GCF_001604975.1 Cebus imitator | reverse complement strand
AAAAAAAAAAAAAAAATCAATAAAAATAAAACAATTGTTTAAAATAAATTTTGTATTTAGACTTGGCTCCCATCCCCAAGATATCTCATTAAGTACATGCAAATATTCACTATCCAAAAAAATCCAAAATCTGAAACACTCTGGTTTTAAGCATTTTAAATAAGGGATACTCAACCTATAGTACTCTTTTCCTTGCTAATGTTATTAAATCTCTGCATCATATATTTAAATATTTAAAATATATTTATGTTTTAGATATAGTAAGTCCAATATCTGAACTCTTTGTAGTCGAACTGTGCTTGAGCAAACTAGCTCAAGGTTGCTTATTCCTCCGTGTAAACTTGCTTTTTTATTGCTAACTCCATGTTTTTCTGGACTTTATCTCTAAATCCTGCAAGGTCTTAGCGAACCTATTTCTCTACTTCAGGTTCCCAAATTGCCATACAAGAACAAGCCTGCAGTTATCAATTTTGAAGGAGATTGATAACTCCAGACCCCCCGTGAAGAAACATTTTCTTGTCTTCTGTGTTCCTAATCCTTATTTTTTATTTGGGGGTTTGTTTTGGTAATTCAACATTTCACTGACTAAATATTAGATTGGTACAAAGCAATTGTGGTTTTCACCATTACTTTTGCACCAGCCTAATGTGTATCTTTTGAAGAATTCTAGCTTTATACAAGGATATACTTTTTCACTTTGCACATGCCAAAGGCTTTGGCTCTTGTCACGTGGGCACCCATTTCAAATCCAAGACTCTAGGTTGCTGAGAGTGACTTATTTTCCTAGGACACTTTTATGTGTAGTGTGAGATCATCTTTTTGGTTTCAAGATCCCTCTCTTATTTGCTCTATTTAGAAATTTACATTACTTTCTTAAATCATTAACTGTGCATTCAAAAAGATGTTTGTTATAATTTTATCCAGATTTTCCAATGTATTGTGTGGAAAATTTTTAAATGATCTCATCTATCCTGTTGTTAGAAATAGAGGCCCCCTAATCTGTAATCTCCCATGACTGTTCTGGTACCATTGTTGTAGTATTCATTATATTCTGGCTTGTGCTATGATTACATCTCCATACATCTTTACATTTCTGTGCAGTTGTTAACTTCCTTTAAAAGGAACAAAATAAAAATCAATGCTCTTCATTTATTTAATAATTTCAACTGTGGGCATGGAGAAGTGAGTGTTTATATATGTCTCTAAGAAGTAAAAACCTCTACATTTTATTATTCTATTCTTGGGCATTTTAGTAGAACCGCTCTTCTCTGTAATTCAAATGATGCCAGAGTACATATCTCTAAAGAAGAAATACTACCAAAGACGAGGTCAGGATGTGGAATAAGGCCAGAGAAGGGACAGCCCTTTGTTCTTTCAAAATATTATTAAAATTTTATATGATACAAAAGTTTGAACAAAAAGTGTTTGCACTGATAGCCTGGAGGCAGGGGTGAAGGGTAGGGTAAGCTTCATTACACATGCCCCACAGGCAAGCTGCAATCTAATTGCTATTTTTGTTCCTCCCTCACATAGAAATGTGATCATTATTCCATAAATATTTAAACATAATTATATATACATATTTGTATGAAAGACGTGAGTTAACCACACACACTCTGCTTGTGCTCAGAATGATTTTTTGCTTCAATGACAGAGTGCTTCTTTCTGATACAACATACAAGACAACTGTCAGCATTTTTAAAGTGGGCAGGGATTTGTAGAGCAATAGGGGTCCCTCAAATGACTGGGATTTAAGCCACTAGTGTCAGTGTTTGTAAGCCAAAAAATTTTCCCCTCCATAGCCCCAAAGTGTAAATACCCAGCTTATAGGTAATTAGCCTGACAACTTGAGGAGAGTGGAAGAACTGAATGTGAAATACACTCCCTTAGCACAGTTGCCAGGTTGCCTGAAAAACATGTTCATTCCTCTAACTAATTCAAGGAATTGTCTATGTTTACTTGATGCATAGCATGTAGCAGAGAGAGAAAAAATATAAACAAAGCAACTCTTAACACGTGTGCAGGCTGGTCCTGAGAACCAAAAGCTTGATGCAAACTGGCAAGACTATCTTTATTACCAAGTGTAATTCATTCATTTCAATGTTCATGTATTTTCTATTGCTCTTTCTGCTTTAACATTTTAAGATGTTTATATTTAAAAGATGGATATATTCTATTGCTTCTGTGGAGCCTGTCATGATTATTTATTTCTTGTAGTATTTTTATTCACAGCACTGTCTTTCTATAGGAAGCTCACAGTAGGAAATCCTTGACTTGTGGTTTGTTGAAGTACAATGTAGATTACATTAAATTTGCAGATAGCCTTATACAAGAATGGATCACAGAAACCAAAAATGGAATGAGCTGCTGGAAACCTAAAAGTATTACTCAGGAAAGAGGAAGGTTCCAATCCTCCTGCCAATTTCAAAGACCTACCTAGATGTGAAAAAGGCTGAGATCGCTAGCTACAGAAGAACAGGAGAACATTACCAATGGGCTTTCTCCTCCTCAGCCAAGGTGGACCTCCTACAGCCACCTGCACCACTGGGAATGAAGTGAAACCTAGCATGGGAAGAGGAGTAAGAAGAAGGCAAGGGGAGAAAAGCTTAAGACTGGGACATTTCATTTACTACTAAGTTCATAAAAATAGATATTTCTTCTCCCATATGAAGAGAAAATATATATTTTATATTTTCCATATTTTTGTCCTTGTCATTATCAAAATGCAAATCTCAAAGCATTTATCAGCTAAAGGATTATGAGACAACCAGGCTTAAAATCCTGTTACCATCTCATAACTCAGAATTCCCACCAGCTGCAAATTATTGGGACTTTCCAGAAATAAATATAAAACTCTTCTTATTAAACATGCCAACACCAAACATCATATACAGGGGCAGACCATTGTATGAAGGATAATAACATCCTAACAGTGCCACTCTGAGAGGCTCACAAGCTCCAGAGTTAGGCTGAATTGTGCTGGAATCCCAGCTCTGCCTTTTACTAACTGTAAAACCTTAGGCAAACCAGAGACTTGCTCTGCTGTTTAACTTCTGATCTGTAAAATGGGAATAATGATGCCTGGAAGCATTAATGTGTGGATAGAGAAAATGCATGTTATCCTTTGGCACATAGTATACAACAATAAATGTTAGGTTTTATTGTTATGTTATATACCAAAGATTAACGAATTACTCAAAGTGCTGAAATTTTTGATATTTGAACCTCTCCCCATTATGCAAGGGCCCAAACACCTACAGCAGAGCTCCCTAACCCCAGGGCTGTGGCCAATTAGGAACTGGGCGGTACAGGAGAAGGTGAGTGGCAGGTGAGTGATCATTACCGCCTGAGCTCCACCTCTGGTCAGATCAGCAGTGGCATTAGATTCCCACAAGACCACTAACCCTATTGTGAACTGCACATGCAAGGGATCAAGGTTGCATGCTCCTTATGAGAATCTAACTCATGCCTGATAATATGAGGTAGAAGTTTCATGTCGAAACCATCCCCCTTCCCCTGCCCCATAGTGGAAAAATTGCCTTCCATGAAACAGGTACCTGGTGCCAAAAAGGTTGAAGACCTCTAATCTAGAGGGTTAATCAAGCAAGCTAAATCCCCAGTCTCCATCTGAGGGATTCTGAGTTAGTGGTCTGGGGTGGTGGTCAAAGCTCCACAGTTGTTCCAGATGATTAGCTAAGTTTGGGAACACCAGGATAATGAAACTATAGGGAAAGTGAGTTCCAAAACTTGGTTTTCAGACAGACAAAATTCTAGCAAGCGATCTGGGATTATATGTTAAAGTTAAACTTTGATTAATTCCATGAGAAAGGTAATTATATTAATCAAAGTGACTTAATGCCTCTCAAATGGCTCCTTTCTAATTAAGCCCTTTTATTAAAATAATTATTATTCTCAGTTGTGATGATCTGAAGACAAGCATACATGCCTCACTCTCACTTCATGAAAGCTATTCTCACCCTTTGAAATTCCAAGAGAATGTTACATAACCTAAGCCCATCATAAGTACTATATTATTAGTGTCTCCCATGACTTCCAAGCACACTTATGATTGATGAGAATATGAATGTTAAAACATAATCAGTTATTGCTAGAACTCCTGGAATGTTATTTCTGGGATTATATTAGATGCAGATCTCTTTTTATATCTTCATCTTTATATTTCTACTTCTCATAACCTCCCTCATCCCTCCTTTGTTAAAATGCCTCTTCTACTTCTACATTCTTGGCCTCCCATTCACCATTTCCATTTAAAAGATCCTCATCTTTGGTCACAAATCTGGAATTAATAAAGATCTTTTACTCTGCATATCTTAAAATGTTCTGCAGACATTAACATATCCGCATACTCTAAATGTAATACGTAATGGAGGAATGGATAATCGCTCTGTTAGGAACAGAGTTGGCTTCATCCCAGACCATAGTTGCCAAGATTGGATGTAAAATCCAAGTAGATTATGATTATAAAAATTTGACTATATGTGCATCTACGTGAAATGCCAAGTAATTAGAATGGAGATATTAAGTACATACAAGAGAAAGAGTTTTATTTTAAATATCCAGATTCATCAAATTCTTAAAATTTGGAAGAGCATTCTTGGGTTCATAATTTTACATTTCTGACTCCTAGTCTTTTTCCAATAAAGAAATGTTTTGGAAAATTTGAGTAAGATCTGTTTAGCAGCTTTCAAATATGCAGTGAGACAAAACAAAAAGTGAACAGGGGATGCATGAGTGTGATTCAAAAGCATTTTTTTTAAAGATTATATTTTGAGTGGAGATTATTTCTCCAAAGAAAATATATTTATTTTTGAAAAGCAGAGAATTTTCTTTTAAGATGAAATTTCAAAAGCGAAATCTCATATCTGAAAACATGATATATGATGCAGGATAACAAAGCCTCTCTTATTCCAAATTGGCCTTGAGGAAAACGTAAGTTTTTTTTTTTTCTTTTGGAAGTGTTAGCCTAAATACCCATTTGCTATCAGCAAAGTATTGCTGTTGGTATAGATATGAATATGGATTAATAGTTGTATTAGGCTGCTCTGCATTGTTATAAAGAAATGCCTGAGACTGGATAAGAAAAAACGCTTAATGGCTGATGGTTCTGCAGGCTGCACCCTTCCTAAGACAGTGCCAGCATCTGCTTCTGGGGAAGCCTCAGGAAGTTTTCACTCATGGTGGAAGGGAAAGTGGGAGCAGGCAGTTCACATGGCAAAAGCAGGAGCAAGGCGGTGGAGAGAGATACCACAGACTTTTAAACAACCAGATCTCATGAGACTTTTAAACAACCAAGGCACAAGGGATGCACTCTGAAGACCCAAACACCTCCCACCAGGCTCCCTCTCCACCCACAAAGGAGGATTACGTCTCCACATGAGATTTGGAGGGGACATCCAAACCATATTAATAGTACATGATTATATCCAGTAGAAATTTTCAGGAAGCCTTACAGTGAATAAATATTCCAGATGCATACCTGAGCAGTTTTCACTAAGCAAGAAAACATCTTGGATTATTTCTTTTGAAAATGTTTTAAATTATAATTTTAAGAACAAAATTATGTCCTTTGTAGCTGCATGGACGCAGCTGGAAGTCATTATCCTAAGCAAACTAATGCAGAAACAGAAAAGCAAATATTGCATGTTCTCACTTATAAATGGGAGCTATATCTTGGGTTCACACAGACATAAACAAGGGAATAATAGACACCACTGGGGATTCCAAAAGGAGGCAGGGAGAGAGTGGGGCAAGGGCTGAAAAACTTTCTGTTGGATCTTATGTTCGCTATCTAGGTGACAGGGTCTATAGAAACTTAAACTTCAGCATTACCCAAAATACCCTTGTAACAAACCTGCACATGTATCCCCTAAATCTAAAATAAAAATGGAATTCGAAAAATAAATAAATAATAAAGCAATATACTAACACATACAACTATACACTCAATATAAAGTCTATCTAACAATTATTTGTAAATATCCAAAGATATTTAACTGCCTCTTTTGACTTTAATTCTCCTTCACTATAAATTGCCAAAGGATGGGAATGGTCCTGTGGTTTGAGTTCTATGGAAGTCAGTGCTATCACAATTGATCAAGGTAACAAAAGGAGAAAATCAGATATCGTTTTCTTACTTTTATCCAAAGAAATTACTTTTTAACAGATTGTCATGTATTATCACTTAAACAAAACAGGAAAAAATATAAATTAATAGATATTTGATTTTTAAAATCACTCCTGATACTACCAATTAAAGTATATAGGAAGCAGACCTAAGCCACTAGAAATATCACAGAAAGGCTAGATACTCTTGGTTTTAGAAGACTATCCTATTTCCTTAAATTTTTCCTTTTAAAATAATTATGATATTAAAATAATTACAGAAAAATAGAATGGCAGAAAAACATCCACATTTTCACAATAATTGAAAATTGATAACAATTTCTTCACATCTGTATTTTTCCTTTCAATAAATACTGTGGATAAAGTCTTCTTTGACCACCTCCCTTCCCCACCCTTCCTAGAGGCAAGCATGATCATGAGTTTGATGTGCACAGTCTGGCTCTCTGGGTTTCAGGGCTCCAAACCTGCACTTAAATTAGAACCTGGAGGCTCCTGCTCCACCTGAGTTGTGCAATTTGCAGCCCCATGCAAGTGATATGGGCCAGGCACCAGCCCTTCATGGGTTATTCTTCTTCTACATTCATTGGAACTAATTCAACCCCTCACTTCTACCCACATCCAGCCTTCCACTGGTGGCCCCACTGTGGTCCTCCATCTTGGCCAACACACATTTAACTCCACCTCCTGAACAGGCACTGAAACCCCAGCACCGTTTTTCCTAATTTGGTCCTCTGTGCCATTGGGGATGACACTTTAGCCCCTACTCTGATGGACTTTCTCTGTTCTAGCCCATGGAATCTCCCCCCACCTTTCTCTCTCTCTCTCTCCCTCCCTCTCTGCTTGAGTTGAATGGTTTTATTTTTAAAATTTGCAAATTCACCGTAATTATGATTTTTCTGTTTGTGGAGTGCATGCGGGTGGTTTTGACATATCTTCCCACTTGATCCTTGAACCTAAAGTTCACTATTATCTAAAGAATTAAAATTTCTTTAAAAAGAAATAAACTTAAAATGAAGCAAAACACCTTTTTATAAAAAAATATTTTGTACAACTATTAGGAATAACACCACTCATTTATCACACAAATACTTACGAAACACCTCCTAACTAACAGGATTTAGCTCTAGGCACTAGGGATACAGAAATGGATAAAATGGAAAACAAGGGGGAAAACATTGCTCTTATTTTATTGGGGAAATATAGACAACAGATAAATAGAGATAGAAAGATAGGTAGGTAGATAATAGATAGATAGGCAGGCAGATAATATATAGAGAAAAATAAAATTAGAAAAGGAATTGGAGGGTGCTGGCATTGGAGGGAGCTTTGTAACTTCAGATAGGAGGGTCAGGGAATTCCTCATTCAGAAGGTAGGGAAGAAGTGAGCTGGGTAAACCTCTGAGGGAAAACCATTTCAGGCAGAAGCAGCAGCAAGGGCAAAAGCCCTGAGACAGAAGTTTCCATGATGTGTTTAAAAAAAAAAAAATTAAGTGGCCAGTGTGGCTGAAGCAGAGACTGGGTAGGAGAATAACAGCAGATAAAATTAAAGAATTGATATGGGACAGACCCTATTAACCATTTTGGGCCATCCTAAGAACTCTGGCTTTCAGTGAGTGAGATAGGAAACCAGTAGAGAACTTTAGGAAGAAGAGAAATGTCTGATTTCCATTTTACTCTGATCACTCTGGTCGCTGTTTTGAAAATAGACAGTAGGAGGGAAAATACAGAAACAGAGTGAGCACCAAAACTGACACTGCTGCTATTGCATCATCTGGGCAGGAGATGATGGGGGCTGAATCAGACTCGTAGTGGCGAAAGTGGTTAAAAAATAGATTTCAACATATTTTGAAGATAGAACCAGCAAGATTCCTGATAGAGTGAATGTTGGATGTAAGAAAAAGAAATCAAGAACAAAGTTTTTACCTTAGCAATTGAATAAAACAAGTGGAGTCGCCATGTTTGTTAGTTGAGGACCACAACAGGAAGAAGTTTGGGGAGGAAAATCAGGAGCTCTGTCTGGATCTACTAATTTTGAATTGACTATGAGACAACCAAGAGGAGATCTTAATTAGGTCGTTGAATAGGAGTTGAGATTTCCAACTCTAGAGATAATATATTCATCAGAATTATGTCTAGACGGCATTTAAAATCAGAAGGCTGGATGAGATGATCAAGGGTAACGTATATAGAAAAGAAAAACACTACAGAGACTGAGCCCTGGGACATTACAGCATTCAGAGATTAGAAGTGGGAAGAACCAAGCAAAGAGACTGAGTAGGAGTGGCTGGTGATATAGTGCTCACTGAAACCTCCAACTCCCGAGTTCAGGTTTCGTCCTTGGATGTAGGGCAGAGTTCACTGTTCTGTATGAGTTCATGTTTGCAAAGGGCCCTGAGAGCTGTGGGGAAGTAGAGAAGAGTTGGGGGTACTGGGGTGTGAGACCTGTGAGCCCAGGGGCCTTCTCAGCCCAACCTCCTGCAACCTCCTAACCTCGGACAATGCAGCTAAAGGAAAACATTTCAGACAACACACAAAGTTCTATGAGTCCCTGGCATTGGGCTGGTGACTTTGGTCACATTTTGCTGCTAGAAAGTGAAGTTCAGTGGGCCGGGCGCGGTGGCTCAAGCCTGTAATCCCAGCACTTTGGGAGGCCGAGGCGGGTGGATCACGAGGTCAAGAAATCGAGACCATCCTGGTCAACATGGGGAAACCCCGTCTCTACTAAAACTACAAAAAATTAGCTGAGCATGGTGGCGCGTGCCTGTAATCCCAGCTACTCAGGAGGCTGAGGCAGGAGAATTGCCTGAACCCAGGAGGCGGAGGTTGCCATGAGCCGAGATCGCGCCATTGCACTCCAGCCTGGGTAACAAGAGTGAAACTCCGTCTCAAAAAAAAAAAAAAAAAAAAAAAGAAAGTGAAGTTCAACAACTTTTCCTAGGTGAAAAGTTAGTAAGTCTCTGTCTAGATTTAAGCTCCAAATCTGTCATTCCAAAGCCTTCTCCATTGAAATACCATTTTTAAAACTCTTGATGCAGAAGGGTAAAAGAATAAGCATGTCAAGGACTTGTTCTCATATGACAATTTGACATTTTTAATAATTTCTATTCTACTTTGAGAGGTTATGAATAATAATTTGCTTAATTGAGACATCTTTTACTACTCTGCCCTGTTCTAGTGAATAAGAGAATGTTTTCTTGCAAAAAACTTATTGCTCATCCAGGAACCCAAAGCCTTACAGTACCTGGCATTTAGGAAGTGCTAGTTTACTGAATAGATGGGAAGATTGGAAAGATCTCAATCAATGAATTTGGTGATAAGAAACCAGTGTTTCTGTGCTTGTTCTGCCAATTACCTTTTTTCACTTTGTTATTTATTTCTGAGCCTCCATTCTGCCTGCTGCAAATTAAGGATGAATTAGACAAAATGCACCTTTCTAGTTTCAAAATCCTATGACTATCAGTATCACTTTGATTCTACATTCTGATTGGATGAGAAAACTTAGAGACCCTAGCTAGAGCTTTAAGGATAGAAGTGATGAAGATCTATTTCGTTGGAAGAATGATCAACACAAAAATCTTACTTATAACAAAATTCTGTCCAACACACCTGAGGTTAATTTGCAAACAGGATATTTACCCAAAGTGAAAATTTGGGAGAATAGAGAAAGAGATCTATTTTTTTCCTACCTTAAGTATTATCGTTAGTTCAAGAATGAGGTTAAAGTGGGAGTGATGAGCATATAAAACCTCTAAAATGATTAAAATGTGATTCCAAATTAATATATTTTAAGCATTTATAGGTTTTTCCTCCTTGGGCTGTTTTTTTTTGTGTGTGTGATGTCTATAATTTCCTTTGCCCCAAACTATGCAATATTTTTGTTTCATAATAATTATTTTGACTCATTACTCTCATCCTCCTCCCCAGTCCTACCCCAATCCCCAGAGGACACCTGGCTACACATGCTGTTCTTTTCCAATCACTCTCTACCTATTATTTATTTTCTCTTTTTTTCCACTAAGCACCATCTAAATTACCTTCTTGATTTGCCTGTTTATTATTTTCTATTGTGTCTCCCTTCACTGTAATGTGGTCTGCCAAAGCTCTGAGTCTTTTTGTGCATTCATTCTATTCCCTGCTCTACCTTCACCACTGAGATAAGCACCTGCCCTTTAGTAGGAGTTAAATAAATAATTAATTGAGTAAATGAATGAATGAATTTCTCAGCAGAAGCCTCTTTATTCAACTTTGTATTTTGGCACTGAGCACAGCAACTGATGCATGGTAAGGTAACCAATAAATGCTTGTAACCTAGAACCACCATACTAGGAAATAATATTCAGGGTAATTTTGGATAAGGATAAGCACATATGTTGAACCAAAGACATAATACAATGTTATTTTGAAAGTTTAAAAAAATCTCTCTCTAGAAAAAAGTGATTTTGCTTTTTTTCTTAGGTAGGGAACAATTAAAAGAGAAATACGAAATTCACATGATCAACTTTGCAATATAAACAACAAAAATCATTCCATAATTTTGTTTTGTAAAAAACAAATTGCCACTGTAATCCCAGCACTTTGGGAGGCTGAGATGGGTGGATCATGAGGTCAAGTAATTGAGACTATCCTGGCCAACACGGTGAAACTCTGTCTCCTCTAAAAATACAAAAATTAGCTGGGCGTGGTGGCGTGCACCTGTAGTCCCAGCTACTCAGGAGGCTGAGGCAGGAGAATCGCTTGAACCCGGGAGGTGTAGGTTGCAGTGAGCTGAGATCACGCCACCGTACTCCAGCCTGGCAACAGAGCAAAACTCCATCTAAAAACAAAATAAAACAAACTGCATTGATGGCTTTTCTTAAGTGTGATTCTTCCAGCTCTTCAAAATAATAAAAGCATTCATTAATCGAGCACAAACTATGTGCAAGGTACCAGTGAGCACCTTACATATAAAATGTAGAATTACCTCATTTGATCCTAAAAACTCTTTAAAATAGATATAATTAACGTCAATGTATAACTGAGAAAAGTAATGTGGTCAAGGTCACAGAAATCAGGTGAGCTTGAATTTTAACTCAGGCTCCCTTGTGCACCAGGTCATCCGCCCACACAAAGCTCAGGACTCAAAGAGTCAGGTTCTCCAAATTCTGTACATTCCACCCAATGTGATTTCCACAGTTTTCCTTAAAAGGTATTCTGTTTCATATCTCTGTGTCCAAGTAGATGAATGGTTAAGCTGTGTACAAGGAAGTCTAAAGGAAAAATTCCAAAGAAGTAGCACACAACAGTATTTAATGGCAAACACTGTTTCTTCCTCTTTTATCCACTGTTTAAAAGTCAGTGCAGGCTGGCTTAGTGGTTCATGCCTGTAATCCCAGCACTTTGAGAGGCTGAGGTGGGTGGATCACTTGAGGTCAGGAGTTCGAGACTAGCCTGGCCAGAGGGCCAAACGCCACCTCTACTAAAAATACAAAAATTAGCTGGGCATGTGCCCATAGTCCCACCTACTCTGAGGGCTGAGGCATGAGAATCTCTTGAAACTGGGAGGCAGAGGTTGAAGTGAGCCTAAATCGCATCATTGCACTCTAGCCTGGACAACAGGGTGAGACTTTGTCTCAAAAAGATAAATAAATAAAAATAAAAATAAATAAAAATAAAATAAATAAAAATCAGTACATTTAAGGACGGGACCCTCTCCCCTAGCTTTGAAAAATCTTTCTGACCAATCTCACCTCTTTGCATAATTCCAGCTATTATCTATGTGTTATCGGTGATCCCCCAAACCCTGATTCCAACTTTATAAGCCCTAGAGACATGCCCCAAATGAAACTTGGCATCCTCACTCATAAACTGCCACCCCTCTATTTTTCACACTTTGACCCATGGCATTGCTATCCAATCAGTCACTGCAGCTAAAAACTTTAGTAGTTCTTCATTATTTCCTGTCCTTATATTGTAACATCTAATTAGTCACTAAGCCTAACCCATTCCACTTCCTAAATATCCCATTTATTCACTTAAAAATATAACAGATATTTACGGAGCACTCACTGTGTGTCCAAGATGTTGCCCTGGTTGCTCTATCTGCCCTTTGCTGCATCCCTATCGTCCCTGCCCAAATCAAGGCCTTTCCCACTACTTCCTCCAATTGGTAAAACACCATCCTAGCTTGTGTGCAAGTTTCCAGTTTCCTGACACACCCCATGCATATTTTCTACTATCAAAAGGATCATGTTCCTAAAATACAAGTCTAATATTATAACTATTGGCTTTGAAGCATCCTGTCTCCCTTGGAGCCCATAAGATTATGTCTTAGAACAACACTCAAAGTCCATTACATTTTGGTTCCACCTTCCTTTCCTGGCTGTCTGCCCCCACCCGCCTGTGTTCAAGCTTCGCTAAAAGGTCACTGATCTTCAAACACACCACACACCCGCCTGCTTATTATTTTTTTTTAATGTGGTCATCTCTGGTAGCAATTTCTTCTCATCTTCTTTTGCCTCAGAATTTAAGACAACTTCAAATATTAGCTTCACTGTAAAGGCTTCTTGGATGCTCCCAGGAAGACCAGGTCACTCTTTTCAGTATGCTTTTAGAATGAATTGGGTATCACTATATCATATATTACTGAGGGACTGAATATACAAACTGACATGAGCTAATCCACGTATAAAAATAGAAGTTTGACCATCAACCACCAGAATCTTGCCCAGAAAGCCAATCTGTTACCTACAATAAATAGTCCAGGAAGCCAGCCTGCTATAAGTCAGGCTGCTATCTGTAGAAACAATCTGGGAAGCTAAGTAAAAACTTCTGTAACAATCAGCTCAAAATGGCCAGGACTTGAGGACTTGATTCATAACTGACAGCTTCCCCAATATCTGTCCCCACTCTAAACTTAGGACAAACTAGAGAAAGCCAAATATGCACCCCTAAGCAATAACAGAGGGTGCTCTGCTTCTAGTTAGCCTACCTCCAACTTCCCCCTGCAAACAGCCTCCAGTCAGGGCATGACTGTAGCCTTTCCTTTATTTCCCACTACAAAGCTTCCCATTCCTCTGCCTGCCTTTGATTTTCTCCCAAAACACAAGTGACAGTGGCTGACTCCCTTGCTATAGCAAATGCTGAATAAATAATCCTTGCTTTTCTTATTTGGTTGGTTTTGGTTTATTTCCACTTTCCTTAACCAGGACCTGCCACATAAAATTGGTTAATGAATGATTTGTTTTTGTTACTGTTATGGTGGCTTTTGTTGGATGGCTACTTATTGCTACCACAGGATGCTTTTCCCAACAATCCAACTTTGTTATTATAAATTCCCATTATAAAGTAGTTACTAATATTCCTTACTATTTGGGTAAAATCTGTAGGATAGTTAGTGATGTCCCCTCTTTAATTCCTGACTGAATAAATTTCGCCCTCCCTGTTTTTCCTTCATCAGTTTAACTAGATATTTACCAATATTATTGACGTTGTCAAAAACCCAGGTTTGGGTTTCATAAATTTTCTCAGTTTGTCTTGGATTTTTTATTTCTGTTATCATTTTTATTTTCTTCCTTCTGCTTACTTTGTTTAACATTTCTTTTCTTTTTCAGCCTCTTATGATGGGAATTTAGACTCTAATAAACTTAGATCATTGATTGTTGATATTCTTCTCTAATATAAGTATTTACTTAGATGATTTTGAGGCTTGCTTTTAAGTTGTGCTTGGGCAGGTCTAGAGAAACCTTTCCTCTAGAAATAGGTTAGCTAACTACTGCAGAGCAGCCCTTCTGGATGGAATGCTGACTGCAGTCTCTAAGTAAAGAGGCTCAGTGAGGGCTCTTCCTGCTGTCTGGTGGTAATGCAAATAATTCCTGATTCTGTGTGAATTGTGGGAATCCGCTCATCTCATCACTCCACAGTTGCTGTTCACCAGCCTTGTAGCATTTCACGCTGTGAATTGTCTTGATATTTTTCAAAGACTCATGGGACCCCTGTGTGCATTTCTCAAGCCCTTTTTCTGTGTAGGTCCCTGCTTTGCAGATCTCTGCCTCACCATTTATAGACACCAGACTTCCTAAACTTCAAGTTCTAGCTCCTCAATTATATAATACAACTTTTCTTTGATTGGAAACTCCCTCTCTGCTCTGCAGTCTAGAATGTGCCTCCAGACAGAAATCCTTGGCCATTGCAGGCCTCTGCTCACTTATTTCTCCTCCCTTGAGATTCACAGTCCTTCTTGTCTATCTATTGTCCAATGTCTGACAGTCTTCTTCATATAATGTTAGAGTTAATCAAGACATGAGGGTAAATCCAGGCCCTTTAACTCCACGGCTGCAAGCCCTGCTCTCACTCTTGAATCTCAGCTCTTCATTTTCCATGCTGCTTCCAGAAGGATCATTTGAAAATACAAATTTTAGTGTGTCACTTTGCTTCTGAAAGTTTCCAACAGCCCCACAGTGTGACAACGTTCATAGTCTCAGGATAAACTTTAAACAGAAGCACGACATGCATGATATTTATACTTCACACTGTCTTCCTTTCTAGCCCTCTCTTTTACAAGGGACCCTCCTCCCAAGTTCCGCCATTACCATAAACTTCAACTACGTTTACAGTTCCTCAAATTCTCATACTTCTTTTTGCATTTAGGCCTTTATTTGCTTCTCCATTAATTTAGAATATCCTATATCTACTCTTACACTAAACATTTGGACTTATTTCAAGTATCAGTTCTTCCAGGAAGGTATATCTGACCCCTGAATGCTACATTCAAAGTCCCTCCGTGTTTCCACAGAAGCCTGTGATATTGAACTAAAATACCTTTCACATTGTCCTATAATTATCTATTTATCTTAGACTTCCTCACAGTATTGCAACTTTCTTGATGGAAATTTTATTATCTCACTTATTTTCCTAGACCTGGTACCCACAGGTCTCGAAAAATGCTGCAATGATCTAAATATCTGTACCCACAAAAAATTGTATGTTGAAACATAATTCCCAAGTTGACAGTGTTAAGACATGGGGCCTTTAGGAGGTGATTCAGTCATGGGGCTAGTGCTTTTATAAAAGAGGACAAATGAGCTTGTTCGCCCCTTCAGCCATTTTGGGGTGCAGCAAGAAGATGCCATCTATGAAATAGAGAATGAGCCCTCACCAGACACCAAATCTGCCGCTGCCTTGATCTTAGACTTCCTGGGTTCCAGAACTATGAGCAATAAATTTCTGTTGTTTGTAAATTACCTAGTCTAACATATCTTGTTATAGCAGCCTGAATGAACTTTAACACATGCCTCACAAATATCAGGTGCTCAATAGACATCTGTAAAATAAATGAAAATGTGAATGATTTTTCAATTAAAATAGGCATCTGGTTTTCAGGAGGCAGCCTAGTCTGATATTACAGAAGTAAAAACTGCACTAGAGTAGCAGTCAGCAAACATGTTCTCTAAAGGTTCAGACAGTAAGTATTACAGGCATTGCAAGCTACAGATGGTCTGTGTCCCATTTTTTTAACAACTCTTTGAAAATGTAAAATAGTTTTTAATTCACCAACTTGCTGTTCTAGACTTACAAAGATCTGGGTATGAATGTTGTTTTAATCATATTAGCCATGCAAAATGGCCACTTATAAAACCTGCCATGTGGGAATGATAATAATATTTATCCTCCCGCTGCTGCTATAAGGAATGATTAAAATTGTGTATACTAAGGACAAAACATAGTGCTTGGCATATAGTGGTACTATCTAATGTTTTTTGAACACTTATGATGTGTCAAACACTGTCTCAAGCTTTTTATATTATTTTTCACTGCAAAGCTATTTTCTATTTTTTATTTTATTTTAAGTCTATTATTGTTATTTTTATCTTTTTTATTTGCATATAATCATTGGGTACAAATGAAATTTTGCTGCACTGATATATTGCATTGTCCAAGCATTTTGTATTATTAAATCATAGTAACCAATACAACCCTGTGATACAGGCACAGTTATTATCCCCATTTTAAAAATGAAAAGCAAAAGGAAGAAATTTTAAAACTTCTACAATGACAATAAATTGTAAAAGAGGCATACAAACCTAATTAATCTTATCTTCTAATCGTTTTGTAATCAATCATTTATAAGGTAAAAGTTATTTTGAGAAGCACCTTAACCTTTCCTTCTTGTAATTATACATGACTGTCCTTTCAGTTCCTATAAAATTCTTTCAAAGGTCCCTCCTAGTTCTTTGATGATAGGGAGAAGTATCGTTGTTTAGTAGAATGACCACTGATTATGCATGATTTTGCAGACCTATGTTCTAGCCAGCCATGCTGCAATTTTGAAAAAATTACTTTACTTGTATAAACTTTAATTTTGAGAAACCAGCATGTGTGTGATACATACGGTTTTTATTGATAAACATGAGTGGAATACATCTTAATGGAAAATAACATGGATGTACCATTAGAAGCATTCTATTTAGAAGCATTAAATTTAGAAAGCTATTTAATTTACATTTATGGCTTTAATGCTAGTCATGATCATTTTCATCCATTTCAATGAGAGTTTTTGTATTTAACAAATTAGAATATTTTGGTGAATTCTGGGGTAAACCCAGGACATCGTCAATTCTGAATTCAGTTCTGCATTACTCACAGTGGATCTCAGAATAAAGTTTATCAGACTCATAAGCAAGTGAGCATTTTCACAGACATAGGGTTTACCAAAGTTTCCCCAGATTTAAAAATATAATCAGAAATTGCCAGTTGGTTTCAGATAACATATCTTAAAAACTTCAGCAACTTTGTGTTCTTGAGTTAATCAATACATCTTGAAATAAGTTCCATATTTAGGCAGATGATTCGGGCACTTCATTAGATTTGTACCACAAAAATATAAACAAAAACTTATCCTCATAAAAGAATCTGAGAAATTCTAAAATGGGCTTCATTTGCACCAAAGGCCACTAAAATTTTTTGAAGTCTAATTTTCTCAAAGCTCAGGGAGATTTGCTAATAGAGAATATGTGTAATACTCAATTAGTTTTTGCATGTAATATTTAATGAATAATATATTTGTATAATATTATATTTATTAATACATACTTCTAATTTGAGACTGAATGTAGGCAAGTTCTAGAACAAATACATTTTGTGGTGGTAATTGTCTCCTAGCTGCAAGTTAATTGTGTCTGATTATCTTATCACATCACTTAGAAAATACAGGTTGAGCCACTGAATTTTCTATAAGTTGGGTCACTCAGTCTTTAAATTTTAAAAGTCCTTCCTACTTAGAAGCAGTCTGATAAATCTAATCAGCATGTATACATGATGTCATTAGGGCTAAACTCCATGCTGTCATCATTAAAGTTATTTGCATATCAGAAATTCCCAGCCTTGATCCCTGTCTCCATCCCTCTGTAAAAAGGATTTGACTAATAAAAGTCACTGATTAAACTCCACTGATGGATGAACAAACGAGAGCAGAACATAAAATTTGTATTTAAAGCACATTTTCCCATAATAAAATTGATACATGCTCATTGTAAACATTTTGAGATGTAAAGTATAAATATAATAATAAAAATAGCCTAAATTGCCTACATGCCTATTATAATATTAATGTTTTGAATGTATACTTGTCTAGTGTCATATATTTCCATCCCAGCCTCCTTTTTGAAAATATTGAAATAACCTTCTTTAAAAAAAAAATCTTTCCAATGTAGATGCCGTCCCTGACTCCAGCAAGTGACCTCAGCATGTCCACGTTTAGGCCAAACTTTGCAGTTAGCTTCCAGAAACATGGTTAGGTCTTACGAGTTTCTGCGTACTTGCTAATTCGTTTTTTTTTTTTTAATGAATTTTTCTCAGTTCCCACCTGTAGGAACAGATGCTCTTGCAGTCTATCTCTGCAGTCCTTTCCCTTGATAACATTCTGTGAACTTGTTCTTTTGTATGGGATATGCTCCAATTCCTCGTCATTTTTCACATATTTAAAATACCATATACTAACAGGGTCGCAATCTATTTTCACAATTGAGATATTTATATCATTCTTATGTTGGCATTTTTTAAATGTTAAATTCTTAGTTGCAGTTCAACTTGTATTTTTATTTCTTGTCATCACCCTGCCCACTTTCTAGTAGAGGTGCTAATGAGCAGGGAAACAGCGGGAAGACAGATGGAAGGAGATGCAAAGAACATAGACAGCACGCACAATGCATCACAGAGCAAAATATAATTTGATTTTTATTCCAACCTATTATAATTTGTATTTGCAACATGGGAACTTTATTCTTTTTTAGACTGGCTGGCTTTCTAATAGATTTGGCTCACTGTAAATACCATTTATATATTGATTAGGAAACTTTTCACCATTGTTATTATAATTATAGCACTCATAAATGTCATTGAGAAATAGAATAAGAATATGCCTTTTTCCATATGGGCAAAACCATTAAATAATCCTGAAACAAATACATATATATATTTTATGCTATACACAAAATACAGCAGTATAAGGAGTTCGCCAAATAATGGGCATCCACTTTCTCAGTGGTGGTAAACATCCTCCCTGCCCCATCATAAGCCACTGCCCTCTCCTTGCCCCACAGTTAGACCCACTTCATTCCCACCTGTCACCCATGCTTTGGCCCAGTTCCCAGGTCCCTCCCTTAAAAATTGGAGATTAATTACCTCCAAACCGTCAGTGTGGAGCTCAGCATCATTTCACTCTTCTAGGTAGTCTTAGACTTCAGTTCTGATACCCAGATTTTTTCTTATTCTTAAGCCTCAATTCCCACCTTGTTTCCAGACACCTACATTGCTATCTTCTTTCTGTGTATGACTGAGTCCCTGTCTTGGGGAACTGCCTCCTGCCTTCTCTTCCCCAGGACTCTCCTTCCCTTAAAACCCACCTTTGGTGGCTAAGACCCTATTTCATACTTGCACACTCCCTAAAGCTAATTGCTTGCTGTATTAGTCTATTCTCACACTGCTAATAAAGACATACCCAAGACTGGGTAATTTATAAAGGAGAGAAATTTAATCGACTCACAGTTCCACATGGCTGGGGAGGCCTCACAATCATGGCAGAAGGGCAAGGGGTGTCTTACATGGCAGCAGGCAAGAGACAGTGTGTGCAGGGAACTTCCCCTTATAAAACCGTAAACTGGGCCGGGTGGCTCACACCTATAATCCCAGCACTTTGGGAGGCCGAGGTGGGTGGCTTACCTGAGGACAGGAGTTCAAGACCATCCTGACCAAATAGCAAAACTCTGTCTCTACTAAAAATACAAAAATTAACCGGGCATGGTGGCACACACCTGTATTCCTAGTTACTTCAGAGGCTGAGGGAAGGGAATCACTTGAACTTGGGAGGCAGAGGTTGCAGTGAGTTGAGATTGTGCTACTGCACTCCAGCCTGGGCAAGAAAACAACAACAACAAAAAAAAACCATCAGATCTTGTGAGACTTATTCACTATCATGAGAGCAGCACAGGAAAGACCCATCCCCATTGTTTAATTATCTCCCACCAGGTTTCTCCCACAATACGTGAGAATTGTGGGAGCTACAATTCAAGATGAGATTTGGGTGGGGACACAGCCAAACCATATTATTTGCCAAGAAAATATATGATATGCTTCTGAAATTCTACACCACAGACCTAATTTCTCAGGACAACTGTCAAATATTAGAAAATAGCTTTCCCTGGTACAAATATAAAGAGGTATTCTCCTGACCAGAGTGTCCTTTCTGGCCCTGCAACTAGTTCCCAATGGCTCTTGGGAGTTCTCACATCTGTTGCTAGGATGCAAGCAAAGGGCTGGGGAAGACGTATTTGGGGATTCCTAATGAGTCCCTCCAATGCATATTAACAAGGACACAGTGTTATGATATATTGTTACATGTCATTGACATAACACCATTCTTCCTATTCTGAATCATAAATACATAAATCTGGAATTTATAATTAGGCTCAAGAACCTAACCAACATTTAAGGTATTGTTTTAATGGAGTATCATTTTGAGTTCCAAATAACCCATTCAAAACTAACTTTGAGACACTTTCCAATTCTGCTTCACAGGGAGCCAAAATTATTTCAGAAGTGACAGCCATGTGTATGTATTCTTGAAAAAAATATGTAATTAAACATTACAAATGAAAGCAGTAGCCCCTATGTAGGCAGATAATATGAAATGGCTAATTTGATTTTGCCTTTTTAAATTAAAGCAAGTTATCTTATAGGCCGTGTTAGTCTCAATTGTCCCATTAGGGCACCAAACCTAATCAGCAAAAGTTTCTAAGTAATGAGAATGGAGAAGAGCATTCTGGTTTGGCTTTCAGTCATCAAAATGGTATCTCTCCACTAAAACTTATGGATGGTACTCAGTAATACTTATGATCTCTTTTTCACAAATGAAGAAAACTGAGAATAAACTAGAAATAGCTGAACCAGAAACAAAACAAACACAAACACAGTGCAGTATCTTATACTTTGGTAGAGTGTAAGGCATTAAAAGAACCAATTCAATCAAATTTGAAATGTAAAACTCAAATTATGATGATACTAAAAGAACCCTTAGAAAGATTCTTAATAACCCTGGGAGTGGAAAAACTTTCTAAGAATGATGCAAATCCAGAAACTATAAGAGAAAAAAACTGATAAATGTGGCCACAGAAAAATATTTTTTTAAATTACTACATGAAAAAAGAAAAAAAAAAAACACACTAAAAAGTCAAAAGAAAACAAATGGAAAAAAACACACTGGAAAAAATAAGTGCCACTCACATTCTAGACAAAGAACTAATTTCTTTTAAAAGGAAATAGATTTCGGGGCACAAGGGCAGTTTTCTTACATAGATATATTGCATAGGGGTGACATCTAGGGTTTTAGCATACCCATCATCCATATAGCATACAATATAACCAGTAAGCAGTATTTTACCTCCACCTTTCAGAATCTCCAATGTCTGTTATTCCACTCTGTCTGTCCATGTATACCCGTTCTTAAGAAGAGCTAATTTCTTTAATCCTAAAGAACTCCTACTAATCAATAAGGAAAAAAAACCCCACCAACTCAATATAAATGTGGGTAAAGATTAAGAACAAATAGTTCATAGTAAAGCAAACGCAGATTATTTTAAGCATATAAAAAGAGGCCCAACCTCATTCATAATAAGAGTAATAAAAATTAAAAATACAATTGAAGACCATTTTGTGCCTACAGAATTGGCAAATATGAAAAAGCAGGTAACCTACTGTATTGCCAAGGGTTTGAAGAAAAAGGCATTCATATTGTAGTGAGAGAAAAATGGTAAGCCCTTTTGGGAAGAAGTTTGTCAGTATCTGTCAATGTTGCAAATAAACAAGAATTCTACTCCTGTGTGAGAAATGATAAATTGCAGAGATAGTCATTGCATCTTTGTCCACAGTAACAAGAGACTGGAAACAACCTAATGTCATCTGTTAATAGATGACTGCTCAAATAAATATAATGCAGTACTAGGCAGCCATGAAAAAAACAAAGCAGGTCTGTATGTGCTATTGTAGAAGTCCTTGAAGATATACTGTTTATTGAAAAAAAGTCAAGAATAAAACAACGCATATAGTATTTTATATTATTTGTGGGAAAGAAAAAATATGTGTGCATATAAGTTTGTATATACATAGAATACATGAGAAATTAGTAAATGTAATTGCATTCCAAGAATCTGAAAAAAAGAAAAGGAGTGAATCTTATTTTTTAACCAAAAACTTTCATACCTTTTAAATTTTGTGCCACGTGAACATATTAACTATTCTAAAAATAGGATAAAATCTGTTTAGCTGTTACTGAGCAGAGGTACCCAACTTACACAGGACACATTAAAAGAACCAATTCAATCAAAAGGAGTGAATCTTTTAATGTGGTCCTGTATAATTTGGACCACAGCATATTATGCTGTGACTCAGAATAAATGGATTAATGAAGTAACATCCTTGATAAGTTTTCTCCAACAAGCCCTTTTCCTACTTGATTTCTGAACTCAGGTTTTATTACAGCTGAGGCTGCTGTTTGAAGAATGAGATATTATCCAATATTCTGTCTCAGCCCATGTCTACATCTTGTGAAGTTTATCTATATGTATTGTGGTAGTTTTTTAAATGTCCATAAACACTTTGATACCATGTTTTCAAAAAGTTCAGCTTAAATCCTCTCACCTTGAGTGTGGGCTTGACTTAATGACTTGCTTCTAATGAATAAAATATGGTAGAAATGACAGTATGTCACCTCCAAGACTAGGTCATAAAAAAAAAAAATGCACCTTCTGTTTTAGTCTCTCTCTCCTGGGTCTTTCACTCTGAGGGAAGTCAGTTCCATGGTATGAGGAAAGTTCCATGTGGAGAAGAACTGAAGCCTCCCACCAATAGTCCTATAAGTAAGCCATCTTGGAAGCTCAGCCTCCAGCCCCAGCTGAGCCTTTAAATGATAGTAGTCCCAGATGATATCTTGGCTGTCACTCCACAGAGGGCCCTGAGCCAGAACCAAACTAGCTAAGCCATTTTCAGATTCCTGATTCTCAAAAACTGTGTAAGATAATAAATATTTGCTATTGTAAGCTGTGAAGTTTTAGTTTATGTATAGTTTAGTTTTGTGTATAATTAATCATACAGCAATGGATAGCTAATATACACATCTGCCACCTTTGCTTTATCACCCACCCTCTCCCCAGAGAACGGATACCTCTTGAAGCTCACCACATAGACACTGCTTGTTCTTCTATTTGGTCCATCTCCAGGGACAATGAGCTCAGGTAGCATCTATAGTAATAAGTGGGGGAAGAAGAAGAGGCCAACAAAGGTGGTAGATTCGCTATAGGCCTGGAAGAACAGGGAGAAAATGAGAGAAAAAAACATGTCAGAACATCCCTTACACATTTCTCAAATTACTAAATAATTCAGAACCTGCTGACTTGAACATATCTAGTTGGTTTCTTTCAGGATGCTTTCCACCATTTACTTCCCCAATTTCATTTCATCTTCCTCTTAACCCAGGTGGTACACACTCTGGTTTTTAGATAAGAGCTGGAAATGTGGGAGGATTCAGTGCTTATATAACACTGCAGCATCGATAAAGAAACAAGATGCTAGCATAACTAGCTATTTTCTAGAACTGCATCCTTTTTATAAATGTGCAAATTCCCTTTCAGTAAATTCCATCATATACATCCTGGGGCCCACAGTCAACAGAGCATGTAATATTCAACACTTTATCTTATATGGCCTTCATTCTCTCTCTCTCTTTCTCTTTGTCTTTTTCCTGAGCTCACTCACCACCCCCACAATCCCACCCCATGATTTGGTAGTATTACTTCTGAAGCTTCTTTTTCTCTTACTAGAATTACATTGTTAAAGATTAAGGAAGTCTTTGGCAAAAAAGAAAAAAAAAATAGACAAATAGATCAATGGAGAAGCATAGAGAGCCCAGATATAGACCCACCTAAATACCATCAACTGAGCTCACCTCTCATACTTGTCTGTGCCTCCACTAACCAACATAGTGGTTGGCACATAAAAGGTGTTCAATAGGCGTTTAGTGAAGGAATAAATGAATGGGTGGATGGATAATGATATGGTTTGGCTCTGTGTCTCCACCCAAATCTTCTCTTGAATTGTACTCCCATAATTCCCACATGTTGTGGGAGGGACCTGGTGGGAGATAACTGAATCATGGGGGCAGTTTCCCCTATACTGTTCTCGTGGTCATGAATAAGTCTCATGAGATCAGATGGGCTTATCAGGAGTTTCTGCTTTTGCTTCTTCCTAATTTTTCTCTTGCTGCTGCCATGTAAGTGCCTTTTGGGGCTGGACGCAGTTGTGCGTGCCTGTAATCCCAGCACTTTGGGAGGCCGAGATGGGCAGATTGCCTGAGCTCAGGATTTCAAGACCACCTTGGGCAACATGGTGAAACCTTGTCTCTAGTAAAATACAAAAAATTAGCTGGGTGTGATGGTGGGCACCTGTATCCCAGCTACTCAGGAGGCTGAGGCAGGAGAATCACTTGAACCCAGAAGGCAGAGATTGCAGTGAGTGGAGACTGCATCACTGTGCTCCAGCCTAGGTGACAGAGGGAGACCTTGTCTCACACAAAAAAACATGCCTTTTGGGCCAGGCACAGTGACTCATGCCTGTAACCCCAGCATTTTAGGAGGCCAAGGCCTCCTGAGGTCAGGAGTGTCAGACCAGCCTGGCCAACATGGCGAAACCCCACCTCTACTGAAAACACAAAAATTAGCCAGGCATGGTGGCCAGCACTTGTAATACCAGATACTTGGGAGGCTGAGGCAGGAGAATTGCTTGAACCTGGGAGGCGGAGGTTGCAGTGAGCTGAGATTGTGCCACTACACTCCCGACTGGGTGATAGAGTGAGACTCCAGCTCGAAAAAAAAAAAAAAAAGTGCCTTTTGTCTCTTGCCATAATTCTGAGGCCTCCCCAGCCATGTCCATATGGAACTTTAAGTTTAATTAAACCTCTTTTTGTTCCCAGTTTTGGGGTATGTCTTTATCAGTAGCGTGAAAACGAACTAATACAGATGGACAGATAAATGGAGAGGAATAAGAATTTGTCAGGGTTTAACAAAGTGCTAGACATCATGCTAGATTCCACATTAACACTTTTTACATGCACATTCTCAGCAAGAAGATAAGGAAATGAGTCTGAGAGAGTGACAGTAACGTGCTGAAGTTCACACATTAGCAAGTGATAGATTTGTAATGATTTAAACCTGGGTCTGCAAAGCCCATGATCTTTCTGTGTCAGCATACTTTTAAAAAATTCTACTGCATATAAAAATAATATATTTAATGGGACACTTGAAAACAGAAATATCCTGAGAAGAACAATTTAGGGAGCTACCACACCTTAAAGGAAATGGTTTGTACTTAAATACCTTTGCTTTGTATCTATACACATCAGTAACCTACTGAACTATAAGGTAGCCTCCTGAAAAACCTACCTGTTAGAATTTCATACCTGGAAATGATTGGGATCTAGTTTTATCTCTCACTACAAATTCATGTGGACCTTGTAGCCAAGCATACACAGATTACTAGGTTTTTTTTTGGTTGTCGTTTTGTTTTTGTGTTTGAGACACAGTCTCGCTCTGTCACCCAGGCTGGAATGCAGTGGCATGATCTCAGCTCACTGCAATCTCTGCCTCCCAGGTTCAAGTGATTTACCTGCCTCAGCCTCCCAAGTAGCTGGGACTACAGGCGCATACCACTACACCTGGCTAATTTTTGTATTTTTAGTAGAGGCAGGTTTTCACCACGTTGGCCAGGCTGGTCTGGAACTCCTGACCTCAGGTGATCCACCCTCCTTGGCCTCCCAAAGTTCTGGGATTATAGGCGTAAGCCACCACGCCCGGCCAATTAGTTTTTAAGTCAGAATTGCTTAACATAGACTGATTGTCTATAAGGCCATAAACCCTGTGGACAGAATGAGGTTGCAGGGAGAAAGCACTGCCTGGTCTCCAAGCCTCCAAAGCCAAGGCTTGCACTCAGGATCTACAGCAGTGGTCTAAGAAAGAAGCCAGTGGGCATTTTTCTCTTCCAGATGCAAAAGCCTTCTATCAGGGACAAGCTAGAGGGCCATGAAGCAGTGGTCAGCTGCACCACAATTTGCTTCTTAGATGACAAAGGACACAAAGTACAAACAAGGCAAGGTTGGAGACCTCAGGGAGAGGCATTGGGTGCCCCCAGTGTTGTCAGGCGCCTGAACTGGGTCATATAACGTCTCTGCTTGGAAGCCCTCAATCAAGCAGGACTTCTGAGACCTACAACTGTAATTTCAAACCACAAAAGGAAGCAGAACCCTCTCAAACTTTTATTTTGCTGAGGAAGTGGATGATTTAAATAAGTCTGCTTGACACATGCCTATCTGATTTCCCAATTCCCTTAGGTTTCTTGCAAGTCAGCCATAAAAGCTATTCCCCACTTGTTCTGACAGGATTTATGCATTCTACATCTGGTATTCAGCAAGCATATTTTTCTTCCTTTTTCATTGAACTTCTGCCCATACACACATACAGGGTCTTATTTTAATAGCGGGATTATTCCCTGTGTATTTAAATACACAGGAAACAGGAAATCATCTAAAAGAACACAGTGATCTCATGGTTATATCACTTTTCCCCACAAGCCCATTTGGAATCAGAGACAAAGACAAGATTCTGGAGCTTATAGCTTAGAGTTACTCAACCTGAGAGATGGATTGACCTTAAGTTCCCTCTACTGGTTCTTAACATAGTACGAATGAAGAAAACGAAATACTACATTTATTCCAAGAGACAGGAGGGAAAAGGTTTTTGTTTTTTTTTTCTTCAAAATAAACCTCTATTCAGATTTTGGAAATGTAAGAAGTTTCTCTTATATAGTGGCTGACTGAGGGAACTGTCAGAGGGTCTAGGTATGCCTTTGCCTTGGTAGCAAGGGAAGGTTCCTAGGCATTTAAACATTGTGCACAGGTGGTCATAGGTTCTTTCAAAGATGTGTACAGAATTCAGAAACCTTAGCTCTGCAGGCTTAGAGACCAGACAATACTTTCTCCCCGCAGCCTCATCCTGTCCACAGTTCACATGGGGTTTATGACCTTATAGAAAATCAGTGGTTGTTAAGCAATTCTGATTTTAAAATTAATAACGGTGTATGCTTGGCTACAAGGCCCACACTAATTTGTAGTGCTCATTCAAATATTGAGCACCAATATTTCTTGACCAAGTTCCATTTAATAATTACCAAAACCATACGAGATTGGTATTATTACCCCAGTTTCAGATTCAGAAATGAGTTTGGGCTCTTAAGCACTCAATGCACTGTAAGGGAAAGCATTTCTCCCACTTAGAAATTCTCTCCAAGAGAGTCAGTTTCTTAGGATGCTCTCATTCTACAGCCCTGGAGAAAGGCTTGAGAACATACCCTTCTTACAGGACAATACAAACAAAACTTTGCAGGCTCCGTCACAGAACCCCAACAGAAGGGACCAAAGGTGCTCAAAGCCATGGCTCTGAGACATGGCAGATCTCGAAGTCCTTTCTTCGTCAAAGAAGAAAGAAATTCGGTTCTGTGTACTCCAATATATTTTATTACTTTAAACATTGGCATCTCTTTTTGGTATGTATGTCAACTCTCTGTTAACCTGAATGTTTGATTAATCTGACTACGTTATTCCTCCATCATGCCAGAGAATAAAACATTTGTGAAAATAGGATGCCTTTATTCTGCGGGACCAATGACCCTACTCTCAACTCTTTAGCAATTCCAAGATTTCCTTCACTCTTGTTTAGCATCAGACATTTTGCTAGTGCGTATCCCACTTCCCTTTTCTGTGAGTGTTCTCCTTTCCCACTCATCCAAACCCATTACAGTCAAAACCTGGTTCAGATCTTCCCCCAAAGTCTCCATTATTGGCCACACATGTCTTTTAACTTCTTAAACATGCCCTCTCATCAACCTATAGCCTTGGAACTAGATTATATTGCACATATTCTGAAAACTTTGTGATTAATGTTGTCATTTTCTCCTATGACACTCATATTCTCCCTCACCTCCTGAAATTCTTTGCAGAGTGAAATCTGCGAGGAATCTTGAACTTGAATGTGTGTGTGCTTAGGCTTATGTAGGTCAGTGGTGTGCTGGAACTGACTTGTACCTGGTTGGAGAAGTAATTATGGGCAGTGTGCTGAATGTCTCTTCCCAACTCCATTTTCAATGACATCATGTTGGTAGCTTGAACGTTGTCATTCCGGGAGCATTTATATCATGGAAATTAGCAAACACTACAAGCCAGGGTTTTGTTTTCCTCTTTTGGAGAACCAGTTTACCAGCACTGTGTTCTTGCCACTCAAAGTGTGGTTCACAGACCAGCAGCATGTACATCACTTGAGACCTTACTAGAAATAAAAGTCCAGCATCTCACATAGAGCCTCCCAAATAAGATGTTTGCATTTTAACAATAGCCTGGGAATATTTTTATATTAAAATGTGAGAAGCAAGAAACTTTTAAAAACCTCCTGCAATCTAGAATTGATTCATTTTCAGACTGTGCTCAGTAACTTTGTTACATTGATTGAAATCCACAATGTGAAACTGTTTCCATTGTCAAGGCTATTTGCCAAAGAACTGGGATATATTTGTCCTATTTACATAGTAATTACCATAAAACGCTCATTAATTTGTTTTTAAAAGTTTGAAGTGGGACAGTGTCCAATAGCTGGAAGAAATCTGTATTTTTAATATAAAATTAAGGACATACCAAACTAATAAAGGAAATTAAAAGGATTTTCAGGCACATAAAGATTTTGAGTGGAGAATCTTTTCTTCTTTCTGCATATCATTGTGATGGACCTGTGGTACCTAACATATTTACAAATCAAAGACATTTTTAAACCATAGGCTAATATCAAGAAAGCAGCTGTAGCATCTCTATAGTAATTGCTTCTCCAGTGCAGTCAGTTGTAGTAGAGTGAAAAATCCACCAAAGTTTTCTTTCTGTTTTTTAAAAACAAAATTCTGGGTAAAACATTAAGAACAAGTTCAAAAGTACATATGAAACTTGCAATATCAAATTCCAATCTGCAGTAATATAAATGTATGGAAAGCTGCATCAGTTGAATATTTGTAGGGAAAAAAGGCTAGATTATTAACAGAACATCGTCTTAGGGTGGGACCTTTTTGAGTTCAAATCCCAACTCTACCACTTACTAGCTGTGTGAGCCTAGGGCACTTTCTCTGTACCTTGATACTTTTCTTGTAAAATGGAAGTGTAAAAATATCACCTATCTAATTACATCTGGTAGTTGTAACAGCCACATCGCTGGTCACCTGTGGTTAACTGGTGACTCTAGAACCAGAATGCCTAATTTGAATCTTGGCCCAAGCACTGACTAGGTGTGTAACATTGAGAAATTTTCTCATCTGTAAGATGTGGCTAGAGTAAATAAGTCAATCTATGTACAGTGCCTACAAGAGCCCCTGGCTGAAAGTATAAGGGCTCTGCAAGTACATTAGCAAAGAGTTCTATTAAAAATGTTTTTAGGTTTTTAATAGTATCTATCTGCCATTATATAAATTAGCTTGGGTCAGAGCTGGTCTGTAGCTCCATAATACCAACTAAAGAAAATGCAGATTCATGAATGTCTTATATAAATATTGAGAGCACTACAGCCTAAGGCAATGGTTCACAATGTCTTCTGAGGAGCTTTAAAGATCACTGATAACTGGGTCCTACCCCCAAAGACTGATGTAATTAAGCATGAGGCATCTAAAATGCTCCCCAGGTGATGCTGTTGTTTACTCAGGATTGAGGAAAAACTGATTGAGGGACATGAATAAGCAGGCATGTAAACCAATGAAGAAACAAGCAGTGTTGTAATTTGGGGGGAAGAAAATTAACAAACTGTAATGACCTGAATATAGCTGTTGCCTCTTTTGTTTCTAGGGTTGGCCTGCTAGCTCCATAGGTCTGTTATCCTAATGATGGATGGCATGCCTATCCCAGGCTGATCAAACTGGGAGGTGAGATATGTCTACCACCTACTGCTTAGACTCATCAAGGACGAATTTGACTAGGAAGTCAATTAATCATTTACAGTAAGTACTATCTCTTTCCAGGAAGAATACCTACTTGGGAAAACAAGTTAACATTAAAACAACAAACAACAACAACAACAACAAAAACTGTTCAACAAACCTATGAAATCAGGAAGAGGCTCAAGAGCTGGAGGAGAAGTATAATCATGAAGCAGTAATAAACTAGAGTCTAGATTCTATAATGATAGTTCTCACTCTATGCCACATGTTAGTATCACCTGGCAAGGGTGCAGACCAGATAAATTAGACCAAGTAAATTAGAATCCCTGTGTCTTGCTTTTCAAAAATTTCTCAAATGGCTCCAAAGGGCAGCCAAATTTGAGAATCGATGAGATTGTTTTTCCCACAATGATGCCAAATTCCTCTACTTAATGTTTTAGTTCACGTTATAAGACATTTACACTAAAAGTACTTGATTGATATAGAAAATGTATTAATATGCCTTCATTCCTCCCCAATGTCTACAAGTTTCATTTTTGATAAAGATTCTTCTAGATCATTAGAATATAATTAATTGTTGAATTTATGCAATTAGCTAGTAATAATGGAAGTATTTTAAATATCAGAGTTGTGGAAAGTATTAGATAATGCATAATTTTTAAAAGATGAGTTATTTATTTGATGTTAGTTTGCATTTGCAATACATATCTTACAGAGAAAACTACAGAGAAAAAGTAAACAAAGTCACAAAGTTTTATGACTCCTTTTATGACACCAATTGCAACTATAAATTATCAGTGAATTGGTGTAAACAATTAGCTGCATAGATTGTCACCTAATTATAATGGAAATTTTTTTTGAAGAATTTGTGGAGAAAAGATTTTCTGCATCTCTCTCCAGTTCATTAGCAAGTGCAGTGAACGATAATAGTAAATACTCAATAATGCTTTTAGAATTAAATTTTCTTAAAACCTTGCCTTCTCAAAACTAAAACAACATCAACAAAACGGGTCTACAGTATAAAAAACTAGGGTTTTGCCTCTTGAATATATCGTAAATGTTACACACTCACATTATTTGAGTGATGCCAAGAATGTACATTTGGATTCAAGTTTTAGAGCATTCCATATTGTCCACAAAAGAGAACTTCCTTCTCTCAACTTCAATATTGGTAACTAAACTGTTACAAACTATTAAAATTACTTTGTAATTTAATGTTTTACCCAGTTCAAGAGTTATTATATACTATATAGAATATACATAGAATAATATATCTATATATAGTATATATAAAATGCAGTATACTGTATTTTTGATCTGCTTTTGTTTGAAAAAGTCTGTGGACATATATATACACACACATACACATTTCACTTTTCATATACCTGGATTATATAGTCCCAATAGCAAGACTTAAGTATGCATGGATTTGAGTATATGGGTTGGTCCTGGAACCAATCCCCTGTGGATATCAAGGGACCACTGTAGCCTTCTGAAAGTTACCCTGTTTACTACCTGCTCCTCCCTTTCCTGCTTCTGGTTTTCCACTCCTGATTCATTGATTCAAGAGAATTTAGGCAAGTGTTGGTGGAATCACAGGAGCCAAAGCAATGGCTTCCCATTCTCAGGTCCTCAATACTCTTGACTGTGTAACCATATTTACTGAAAATAAAAGTTCTTGGCATTCCTCTTGTCACTGTGATTATTGCCCTTTTGAACATTTGCTTAGTGACAATATCTGCTTTCTCCTCTCATTTTCTGAAGTTGTATAAATTGGTATGAATAACCTTGTTATGTATATATAACCAACTTTGCATTTACAAGGATAATTTATTTTTTCCCATTTTTATTTATATGGAACTGAATGAACACCAATTAAGAACAAAGAGAAGCTATTGATTCAGAGCTTGCTATATAGCAAGGGGAGTCAGCCACCATCACCTGTGTTTGACAGAGACTCAAAGAGAGATAGGAATGGAAAAGTTCCACAGGGAAAAAAAGGCTTCAGGTGTGCTCTGTTTGGAGCTTGTTGACACAGGGAAGCTGAAAGTGCACTAACTAGAAGTGGGTAGTGGGGCATCCTAAGTGATTGTTTAGAAAAGGGGAATGAATATATTTGGCTTTCTCTCCTTGGTCCTGAGTTGAAAGCAGAAGAAAAAAAAATAGGAAAGCTGGCAGTCATTGACCAAGTCCTCCTGACCACTCTAGGCTGAAGGCTATAGAAGTTGGGGTTTTGCTTTCTGGTCTGGTGGCCACAGAGATTGTGGGTCAGGGTTCTGTTGCCATAGACGGTCTGGTCATTGCTCATTTGCATTTTCAGTCTCTCACTTAGAACCAGGAAATTTAGACGAAAAACTTCTTAAACCTGATTGGGAATTTGAGGCAAAATGACCACCTTTAGCTATTTGTAATTTTTGTGAAAATAGATAGATAGAAAATATAAAGAGGAATATTAGTCCTCATTTTCCTTTCTTATCCAACCATTTCTTTTGCATTAATTTACCTGGCATTAGCAAAGAGCAACTAAATAAAATGCCTTTGTGGGATCATAAATCATTCTATTACAAAGACACATGCACACGTATGTTCATTGTGGCACTGTTTACAATAGCAAATACTTGGAACCAACCCAAATGCCCATTGATGATAGACTGGACAAGGCAAATGTGGCACATATACACCATGGAATACTATGCAGCCATAAAAAATGATGAGTTCGTGTTCTTTGTAGGGACATGGATGAATCTAGAAACCATCATTCTCAGCAAGCTGACACAAGAACAGAAAATCAAACACCACATGTTCTCACTCATAGGCGGGTGTTGAACAATGAGAACACATGGACACAGGGAGGGAGCATCACACACTGGAGTCTGTTGGTGGGGGATAGGGGAGGGACAGCAGAGGGTGGGAAGGTTGGGAAGGGATAACATGGGGAGAAATGCCATATATAGGTGACAGGTGGATGGAGGCAGCAAACCACATTGCCATGTATGTACCTATGCAACAATTCTGCATGATCTGCACATGTACCCCAGAACCTAAAGTACAATAAAAAAAAATTTTTTTAATAAAATAAAATAAAATGCCTTTGTGGATACTGATCTTCAACCTTAAATAATAATATAATGAATATACTTTATTTATACTATGTTTATATTTTATTCCATTATCATTATATTTATATTATAATATAGGCTATATATAATAAACGTACATATTTAGTAAAATGTATTAGATCAAGCTCACCCAAACCAGTTAATTTCAGATTCTTGGGATGGAAAGAAAGAGTAGATTGGGTAATTTTATAAACTCCTCAAGGTGAATCTAGTTTATTGAAATGTTGGAACTTTGCTATAATTTACTGTCTTTCTTATTTTATTGTCTAAGAGTTTGAATGGAGCAGTTTGTCACCAACATTCTTGATTTTTTCATCAGCATGGAGTATTTTTATTCATAGGAATCAGAAAGTCTCTTCATTTTTAAAATACATATTGGAAAGGCCAAAAGTTTCCATTTGGAATAGAATCATAAATAACAGCAATAGAAATTTGGAAGGAAGCTTAAAACAGTAATCAGTTTGTCCTTGACTACGCCATCTTGAGGAATACAGGTGAAAAAAACTGGAAGGACTTCTAGCGAAGTTTTTAAAACCTTTCCCAGAGGCTGGGCGCGGTGGCTCAAGCCTGTAATCCCAGCACTTTGGGAGGCCGAGGCGGGTGTATCACGAGGTCAAGAGATCGAGACCATCCTGGTCAACATGGTGAAATCCCGTCTCTACTAAAACTACAAAAAATTAGCTGGGCATG
>NW_016107974.1:647912-739236 GCF_001604975.1 Cebus imitator | reverse complement strand
AAAAAAAAATAAAATCTAATATCTAGGCACTTATTGAAAACAGGAGGAAAATATTGATTATATCTTTCCCTTAAATAAGTCAGTTTTAATTAATAAGACACAAGGTTTTTAGAAGTGTTGGTTTCCAAACTTCATTCTTTTTCTTTTGCTTGTCAAGGTTTAAGTAAAAAAAAAAATGCAAACAGGGACTCCAGACACATAAGATAATTTGCAGTGTGTAACTAGATAAATAGACGACAGGTTTCCAAGAAGATGAGTTGGGTAGAGTGTGGACTAAAGTGTGTGGACTGGGTATGAGATTATATAAAAATATACGGGCATGATGAACCAGCTAGTGGTGGGTTTTGGAGTCACTAGCTTTATTTTTACATTTAATCCATATTAGATTGTCAACTTTCAGAGTGGCCAGTATCCAACTTTTTGTGTGTAGGATTAGTGGTGATAAATGAGTGTCCAGAAAAAGAGGCTTAGAGGAAATTTATAATCAAACCATGACACAATAGGAAGTGGTTGAGTTTAGGCAGCAACAAGGTGGCAATAAGTTAACCAACACCACTATGTTTTCTTCTCATCTCAATAAAATATAAATTCCCCAAGAGAACACTGGACAAATATATACATACACACACACACACACACACACACACACACACATATACATGTATATACATACACACATACACACACTTTAGAAGACATATGTTTCTATATATATATATATTCATGTTTCTATTTTAGAAGACATATATTTAGAAGACATATAGATAGATATATAGACAAGTATATATTTCTACTTTAGAGGACATATAGCTAGATTCATAGACAAGTATATATAGCTATAGACAAGTATATATATCTATTTATATGACTTCTAAAGTAGAAACATGAATAGAAAGGAGACCTACAGAAATTTCACAGTAGTTGAAGACTACTCTTTGGACTTTGGTAAATTAACTCTCCTTTATCTCAGTTTTCCCCATCTGCAAATGGGAGAATAGCAGCAACACCATAGGGTTATCTGGGTATTAGATTACGTATTAGTTCATTTTTACACTGTTATAAAGAATACCTGAGACTGGGTAATTCATGAAGGAAAGAGGTTTAATTGACTCACAGTTCCACATGGCTGGGGAGGCCTCAGGAAACTTACAATCATAGCAGAAAAAGAAGGAAGCAAGGCATGTCTTACATGGTGGCAGGAGAGGGAAAGCACACAGGGGAAAATGCCACTTTTAAAACCATCAGATCTCATAAGAACTCTCTCACTTTCACAAGAACCACATGGGGGAGAAACTACAACCATGATCCAATCCAATCACCTCCTATCAGGTCCCTCCCACAACACTCAGGGATTACAATTAAAGATGAGATTTGAGTGGGGACACAGAGCCAAATCATATCAACATATTAGAAAATTATAAGAACACAGCTTGACATAAGGCAATCATACAATAAGTGTTAGCTATTATTTTTATCAATGTAATATCCATCCAATAGATTATAAAAATCTGGCTAGAACTGAAAAAAAATTGCACTATGTGTTGTTACTAAGAAATTATGGGGTTGGGACAGGGAACGGGTATGATATGCCCAAAGTACTTGAATTTTGAGTTAAATGTCATTTGCATACACCTTTATGATTGGAAAAGACATAATCTTACCTGAATTTCATTTTCTCTATAGACTTTGTTGCTATAAAAAGACATCCCTTAAATTTCTACCAAATTACACATCTGTGACTATTTAGAAGAGTATGTTTATTTTTAATTTGAAGGTGCGCTTGGGTGTTTGTATCTTCACAGGCAAAGCCAAAGACTTCAAAAGTGTTCAAGGATTGATTGGCTGGTTCGGCGTTAAAATGCAATTTGCATCTCATACCTTCCTAGGCTCCTATGAACTGGAAATCAGAAACATTTCCCCATGAAAGTAGCTCTCAAAAGAAGCTGTTTGTTTATTCATTTACTCAGGACTAAATACTAAGCAGACACCCATAAAGTAACTAATTTAGGAATCTTAGGAAACACATTTTCTAGGATTGCATCTGTCATATTAATTTTATACTGTTTGACATGAAATTTTTCAGTTTTCCTTCAGTAAGCTAAGATCTTATATGAAATCTCTCTGGCCTTATAAATTCATGAATCCTAAATAAAATGAGTAAGCAAAATATAAAGGAAAACAAAATCTGTTTAAATTTTGTTTTCCTAGATGCTTGTATCCTCTTAAATAAAATCTAAAACAAGTAAAATTATTCTATTCTAGTGTGTTTTTCATTTCTGTTTTTCTTCCATTAGGAAGAATTTGTTGTGAGAATGGGTGGAGAAACTCAAGAAGCTTCAGAATGGCCCCAAATTTCAAAGATTTTATAATTTCACAAGAAAGCAAATAATAGCCATAAAGCAATTATAACAGAAAACGATTAAGTATCAAATGGATGTCAAAGAAGTTCATAAAAGAACCTTTCTAGGGTCAATTTGGCCCCTGGAGGCAAAAAGCATTGAAGAGCTTACCTTCAGCAACTCCTCAAGTCCTGGAAGAATGAGTGAAATTGCAAAAGGCAGAGAGTGTTTGGCAGATTATTCAAAATGGAGAGAACGAGAGAAACAAATATATTTAGACAGTCAAGAAATAACAGGATATGATTGAATTGAACACAACATTTCCAGACATTTAGAAATAGGGATTAAAAGCATTTTTTATATATTAAATATATAGCAGAACACAAAAGCAAGAAAGGAAATCTCCAAACGCTAGGACATAGAGGGAACATGACAATGCATCTGGAACTAATGGAGATGGGAGATGACAAGTCTCAAAGCCTGGGATTTTCATGGCTTTTCAAGGCCAGAAGCTGTCCAGGAAAATAAGTTCATAGCAGGAATAGGAACTAGGCTTCCTGTGCAAAATCAGAACCCTAGAAAGCACTGCACTAACCTTGAAGGAACCAGATCATCTCTGCCTGCATACCCAAGGTAACTGCTGGAAATGAGCCAATAGCCCCACCCCGTGGGTAAAAAGGAGTCTTCTAGAGAGATGAGAACCCCAAGACTGAACTACATGTGGGAGTAGGAACAGACTTCTCATGACCAATGCACTCAGAATTCCAGGCTGAAAAATTAACACAAAAAATAATTCAGAATCAGTGCGTCTTGAAGGTGCTGACAGGCAGACCGGTGGAAGCCACCCCAGGTGGTTGTCTGGATCTTCAGAAAAGATACTTCCTTCTGAAGTAAACTCATAAGCAAAATAAAACAGAATTACAAAAAATAGGACACTCAGCATCATGAAAGACAGCTTACAGGACATGAGGAACTAACAAGAATAGAACAACATGAAATAGAGCTGACAATAAGTATGTTTACAGTGTTTAAAATATAAAGGGAGAAATGGCATCTGTAAAATGAAAACAGCAAGTTACGAAACAAGCTCTTAAAAGTCAAGTACAAGTACAGTCATTAAATCTTCTTAGAAAGTTTAGCAAATGGATTATAGAAAACAAAGCATGCTTGAAGATGAGTTAGAAGATGAAACAGAACATCTCTGTGACATGGAGGATAAAAATAAAGTAGTGGAGGATCTAAAACAGAATTAGGAATCATAAATGCTCTAGTATCTGCCTCAGAGGAAGTCCAAAGACATAAGCAAAGAGCAAATGAACAACATGCTAAGATATAATGGTAGAGACATTTCCAGAAATCAGAAGGTACAAATCCTCCGATTGAAAACATTCACAAAAGGCCAAGAAAGATAAATAGAAATATGAGGGGAAAAGGTTTAAATAAAGAAAAAAAATGTGTTAAACATTTGTGTGTAATGTAGTTGAGAAAGTCATTTAAGGTCAGATTACAGAGGCTCTGGAAACCAGGCTAAGGAATTTTGACTGTATCTTGTAGGAAGCAAACACCAAGGACAAATGTGTGTGGAGTTGCTGCAAACAAAATGTAATGTTTTAGGACATTTGAAACAGGAAGACTGCAGTGGTGTTTTCTATTTAAGAAAGAATTTTTACCCAAATTATTGTTTTATATCTTTACCATATTTGATATTTCATATTTTATTTGTTTTAAATAGTCGAAAAGTATTTCAAATATTCTGAAATGTTACTTTTAAGTATATTTACGGGTCTATGAAATTCTAAAGGTGTTAAAAAACAAAAAAATCAAAAACAATATAGACAAAATTTAAAGGAGCCATTTAATCTCTATTCATAGACCAAAGCTTTTCAAATGAATCAAACAAATAAAAATCTATTATTTTAATGATTTCCAGAAAGGAGGACATTCATTCATGTCATTTAACATGGTAGAGGGTCAAGTGCAGAGCCAACGTCTGAGGAGACAGAGCTGATGAGCCAGCCCCTTTCCTGAAGGCAATTGCTGATTATCCAGTAGGGAGAAACTAAATATCAATTAGCACAATACTGTGGGCAATGTGCTGTCAGAGGGGTACACATGCTTCATGATGGGAGCCCCAGAGGAGGACTTCTAACCAAACTCGTGGAAGCTGGGCATCTTCTAAGGTGAGAATATGCTGAAGCTGAGGCTGAGAGGTTGAATGCACTAAACAGAAGGCCTTCTAGACCTTCAGGGCACTGCAAGTACAAGTTGTTGTTTATGGCTGAGGCACAAGGACCAAATGGGAACATCCTGAAAAGGGGACTGGAGGAAGGTAAGTGAAGGCCAAATCCTAAAGTGCTTTCTAGGAGCCATTCTTTAGAGTTTAACTTTCTACAAACTGTGATAGGAAGTCAATAAATGCCCCAGAAGCCATCAGAATTGGATTTGTGTTCTAGAATGATCACTTTGGGAACCATGTGGAGGGTGGATTACAAAGGGATGAGACCAGAGGTAGGGAGACAGACCCCAGAGAAGAAAAATACGATCCAAGCAGGAAATGAAAGCCTCAGCACAAGGCTTTTTAACATTGGAGATGGAAAGGAAAGTTTTTGTTTTCGTGGTGCAGAATTTTTTCTCCAATGAAATCTTATGTGAAACATTACAATATAAAACCAGTAACTGCAAAGCTGATGGAGGGAGAGGTGGAAGATGTGAGTCACTCTACTCTGCACTGGCCACTGGCATCGTGCAGCAGCTCCTGAGACCTCTCGGAGAAACAGTCTGACAATCACTGGACCAAAGAGATATATTTAAGATGTAGAATCAATGCTTCCACCCATTTTATTTAATAAACTCTTGTGGTGTCTAATAATCTGTAGTGTCAAGCTGTTCTTTGTTGTCTAAAGTAAGTCTCTGCAAGAGTTCATAAGAAGACTTGTCTTATTTCTTTGGATGTCAAATAAATATTGCATTCAATAAATCTCTCAGTGTGTCTCTAGCCTCTGCAACCATACATCAAAAACCAGTTAATTACAATTGTGGAAGCAGACCTTCTGACTCTCTATTGCTTCATTCCATCTGGGTGTGATGACTGTGGATCCAGATTGCATAGACAATTCAACTTTTTAAACACCCACTTAATCTTACTATATATTCTCTCTTTTGGGAGAGTCACTCACCTACATGTTTTCGACCTCTACCTATAACCAAGTGATGATGTCCAAATATCAATAGCTAGGCCTGACTCTATTTTGCACTCTTGACTTGCAGTTCCTAGTGGGCATGTTTAATTAGGCTTCGCAGATAGCCGTGCTAATCAAGATGAGCCTTGTCCCTACCCCACACCTACTCCCGTGCCAGTTTTGCTCACTAAGCTAAGTATGCTGCCACCAGTGAGTACCCAGCAATCACCCTATGCCACCCATCTCTCACCCCCACCAAATTGCCTCAGTCCCCGTGGCCTGTCGTTTCTGCCATCTTACAACCACACAAAGCTGATGGTCTCCTCTCCTGCCTCCGATAGCTTCCAACCAACTACATAAAATTACCATGGCAGAGACCATGGTGCTCACCAAGCACTCATCTGCTTCCCCCCACCAACCCCATTTCCCAGCCTCCTGTGGTTGGGGAAAAGCCACAGAATTGGCTGTGACTTCAAGAAGAAATGGCATGTGTTACTTCTATTGTGAAGCATAAAGGAATCAGTGCAAACCCTTGCAGTTGTCTCTCCCCTAATGTGGTGACTAAAAGGGTAGTATGTTCAAGATGGTGCAGTCAAGATGGCAGAGCCTGAGTCCCTGAGTGACACTGTGGAACACACCCACCTCACCTCCTGCTGTCTTATGTAGGGCATCCAGAAAGAGTGAGAAATGCCCACCTGTTGTGTGAAGCCACTGAGATTTAAGCCTTGTTTGTTAACACATCAAAACTTAGCTTATGTTGAGCAACATACTTACTGGGTTGTCTCTTCTTCAAGACAGGCTTGCTTCAATACTCTCCACCACCTCAGAAGTGACCTTTCTAAAATGAATATTTTATCATGTCACAAACACTTCATCCCATGTCTTACGCAAAACTCTTCAATTGCCCCTAATATCAGACAAACCATAAACCTGGAAGTCTCTTGCAGGTCTATAAAGGGCTTGTGATGGTCTTCCACAGCCTGCCTTACAGCCTCACCTCTCAACGGCCCTCAATGCATCCCCGGCACACTCTCCCCAGGCCCAGCTGTCTGCATATCCTCTAGGTAGCCTGTTTACTCACTTCTAGGTCCCAAAGCAGGCTGTGGCCTGTCTGTAACATTCTCTCCATCTTCACTCTCCTCTGTGGGCAAACACCTGTTCCTTATATAGTACTGCAAGCCTCATATCAGGTACATTTTATTTTATTATTGTGGGAAATAGAAAAGTTCCTTTTTAAAGTTTCCTTTCTTGTTAAGGAATAAGTGTACTAATAATTCTTTGTTAAGCCCTATCCTATATAGCTGTTAAACATGCCATGCTTACAGGCACGTAGTACATTCCACGTCCTTGTATTTTAACCAAGATATTTGTGCTGGATGTGCTCACAGGCATGTCCCTGCTCTCCATTGCTTTTACCTGTTTAAAAAAGTTTTATTAGCCAAATGAGTTTTGTTTAAATTGTGAGGTCTGGCTCCATTGGAGATCACACACAGCAATAAGGACAACCCCAAATGCATAAGTGATAAATTTGTCTGTTTTCTTTTGTTCTTTGTACTCTTGCGGCACCATGGCTAGAGAGAGTACCCTTCCTGCAGTCCATGAAGCAAAAAATGTGTTGCTGAAAGATCCCTTGTCTCAGTGCTAACTTTTTCTTTGCAGCACCAAGCATTTATTTCCAACACTATTCTATTTTACTGTAGTAAAAACACTTAACATGAGACCTACCTCTTAACAAATTTAAAATGGACAATACAATATTGTTGACTCTAGGTATAATGTTGTACAGCAAATCTCTAGAGCTCATTCATCTTGCTTGACTGAAGCCTTATGCCTGTTGATTCATAACTCTCCACTTCCCCCTCCTGCTATTCCCTGGCAAACACAATTTCATTATTTGATTCTATGAATCTGACTATTTTGGATACTTCATATAAGAGGAATAATGCAGTATTGGTCTTTCTGTGACTGGCTTATTTCACTTAGCTTGATGTCCTCCAAGTTCATCAAGTCATTGCATATTATAGGATGTCTTTCCTTTCCAAAGCTGATGATATTTCAATGTATATATCACATATTCTGTATCTATTCATCTGTCAATGGACATTTAGGTTATTTCCACATCTTGGCTGTTGTGAATAGTACTGCAATGAATATAAGACTGCTGGTATCTCTTTAAGACCCTGGTTTCAACTCTTTTGGATAAATATCCAGAAGTGAGATAGCTGGATCATATATATGGAAGTTATATTTTTAATTTTTTGAGGAATCTTCATAGTATTTTCTGTAGCACATTCACTATTTTGCATTTCCACCAACAGTGTACAGGCATTCCTATTTCTCCACATCCTCATCAAAATTTTTTGTCTTTTTTTTTTTTGATGGTAACCATCTGGTCAGGTGTGAAGTAAAATTTCATCGTGGTTTTTATTTGCATTTTCCTAAAGATTTGTAACACTGAGCATTTTTTCTTATACTTTTTGGCCATTTGTATCTTCTTTGGGGAAATGTCTATTCAAAACCTTAGCCCATTTTTAAATCAGGCTATTTGGTTTTTGCTATTGAATTATAGAAGTTCCTTATACATTTGGGAGATTAACCCCTCATCAGCTATATGGTTCACAGATATTTTCTTTCATTTCATAAATTGCCTTTTCACTCTGTTGATTGTTTTCTTTTCTGTATAGGAGCTCTTTAGTCTGATGTAGTCTCATGTTGTTTTTGTTTTTGTTGCTGGTGACTGCCAAGACAAGGTCATAAAGTTTTTCTCTATGCTTTTCTTGGAGTTTTACAGTTTCAGGTCTTAGGTTTAAGTTTCTAATCCATTTGAGTTGATTTTGTGTATAATAGAAGGGTACAATGTCATCCTTTTGCATGTTTCCCAGACCATTCATTGAAGAGAAAAGCATTTCCACATTGTGTATTTTTGGCTCCCTTGTCAAAGATCAGTTGACCATATATATGCGGATTTATTTCTGGGTTCTCCATTCTGTTCCACTGGGCTATATGTCCATCTTTATGACAATATATAATCTTGATTACTGCAGCATGGTAATGTATTTTGAAATCAAGAAATGAGGCCTCCAGCCCTTTCTTTCTTTCTCACAATTGCTTTAGCTTTTGGTGGTCATCGGTGGTCCCATATGAATTTTGAAATTGTTTTTTCTTTTTCTATAAAAACAGAAAATTGGGATTTTGATAGGTATTGCACTGAATCTGTAGATTGCTTTGGACATTTTTCAGATACTTTTCTTCCTGTGATGCCATTCCTGACTCCAATAGGCAGAAGTAACTCAACCTAGAACCAAACTCCACAGTATTCTGTATTGAGATCTAGAACATAGCACACGAAAAGTCTCACAACTTTTTTTTTTCCTTCTGGTCCCTTCATTCTTTACTCCCTGTCCTTTTGTCTATTCCATTGTTACCACTAATTTTCAGTCACACAAAATGCATCATACTGAATACCACAAAAAGAACCAACTAACAAAAAAATGAATTAAAAACACAAAGCAACACTAAAGGTTTTACCAACTGCATTTTACAAAAAAATGGAACAGGTTGCATTCTTTTCTTTTCAACTGAAATTATTGAAAATAGGGAATGTGCTTCTTGTAGATACTGCAGAGTAATTCCATATACATTAAGATGTTGAATTCATTTCTTTTTAATGATGTAATTATACAGGAGAAAGGACCTGCAGGAAAAGAGGAATTAAAGTCTAAATTTGTATCTGACTATCATTGCTACTGATGTGCAGGCAAAGCCCAAGCAATTACCATTCCCTAAATCTAAAATTAATATCTTTATAATTTTCATAATGGTGTTTTAAGCTTGATAATGTGGAATATTGTTTGCTTTATTTTAACTTTAATGTTTTCTATTTTCTTAATCATCATGATTATTTTTATTAAAGAAAAAACATAGCTTAATAAAATAAATTAAATTTTCTTAAATTTTGATCCATTACAAAAATACTTTATACTTTTTAATGAAAATACATAGAAAATTCATGTAAAAATTTTAAGAAATTGATTTTTTTGCATTGTTTCTGATTAAACAATTATGAAGACTGTAACAAAGAAATTAATTCTTCCTCTGCTTTAATTTTCTAACCAGGCACTTCTAGGAAATTTTATATAGGAATCCTTAAAGTTGCTTTCTTTCAGCTAGAAAATAGAAAACTGAAACTAAATGACTTTATGACTTGAAAAACACTTAGAGACTCAAAGAGCTATGATTTTTAAAATTTTTTCTCGTTTGGCTCCAAAGCAAATGCATACAAAACTTCCAAAAGAAAGAGGGAAAAGATAGATTTGGAAATTAAAATTGGTTTATGTCCATTAATCAGTGCAAAAATGAGCTGGTAAGTGTTAGGACTAGTTAAAATTAAATTGTATCAGAATATGTGGAAAATTCTAAACTCTTCTGCAGGGAGGAAGTGGGGAAGAAAGTAGACTCAAATGGTAAAGCTGCCTGTAATTGTATTTCTCCAATATGATATTTGTCTATTTATTTTTGTAGATACATATTCTTTCATTAAGCAGAAATTTATTGATCGTCTATATTATATAAAACACTGCATTAGTTATCGGTTTAAGTAACACTTGATCTAGTCCCAGGAATTAATAAAACGTTACTCTATAAATGCTTAAATTCTTGCCTACTTTGACTAAGATCATCCAAATATGTATATATACATATATACAAGTATATGTATATATACATACAAATGTGTGTATATGTGTATATCTATATATACACACACACATATATACAAGTATATGTATATATACATACAAATGTGTGTGTGTCTATATATATACACACACACACCAGTAAAAACGCTAGTGATGCCCAGTGATTCTATTTGCTGGCTGGACATGATATTCCTTGTCCTCCACATCTCATCAACTGAACTATAATTTACAAACCTTCTCATTAGCCTGGACCATGTTGGCAAAAATTTGATTTGGCAGCCTCACATACAGCCTTTTCTTGCCCTTGAAAGTATAATAGAGCACTCTGTAGCCATAACATGTTACCAGCTTTCACAATCCACATGAAATATGCAAGTATAAATGTAAACAAGGTGGAAGGAGCTGAAAGGGCAGAAGAGTGAGTATTCAGAAGAGCATATCCTCGGGTTTCCTCTCTTGTTCAGAAGGGCAGGCAGAGGAAAGAGCCTCAGGCAGTGTGGGGAGAGGGGGGTGCCAGCTGGCCTCGCAGTTCAAGTGTGGAGTCAGAGGGCTTGTGGAGATCTACAGCCTCTGGAATCCCACAGCTCATTATGCAGTCCCCTCACATGGCTTTCCTTATGCTCTGTTTTCCTCATTTCGGTGCAGAGGAAACCAATGCTAAAAATGCTTGCTGCATATCACATTAATTTTATTTCTTCCTGATTTACGCTGTTTTCTCTTCGAGGAAAATGGAATGTGGCTTGATTTTCTGATTCGTTTCCCTTAAACTCTCTGTCCCCTGCCAGGTTAAACCCAGGAAGGGTCATGATAGGTGCAACTACACAGGTTCATGTTATTCTGTACCTTGTCACCTTCGTTTCCTTTTTGAGTCATGTTTTGTTGGTTCCATTTTAAATTATGAAATGGATTGCTCCCTGGAGTGCAATGGATGTGACATGGAAATTAAATGCTTTAAAACCCTTCTGAAACAGTAGTCAGATGGATCCATTACCACGCTGAATCCATTTCTAGTAAAACATTTAATTTAAAAATTTGTAGCAACATGTCAGTAAATGGCAAGCTTCCAGCTAGAGCTTGTGGAAAACCACACATTTTGGGGGTTAAAATATGTGTGGACCGTAATACAAGATGCCCTTGTCAACCTGATCATCCTCTGGTTGTATATAACATACTCACATCTGGTTCTGGAGGATAGAAAATGGCATCTCTTTGCCTTTTTCACAGCTGTAACATCCAGCTCAGTGTCTAGGGTACAGTGGGTACCTAGTAAATGCTGACTGAAAGAAGGAACTACTGAATGATTGAATATATAAACTTGAATACTCACTTATAGATGACTGAAATGATAAAAGATTCTCTTTTTTCATATTCTCAAGGTAAACACTGTAAAATGATAAAGTACTTTATTCTTTCAGAGAATGAGAACACACAGTTGAATATTTGCCATCTCTCTGGTCTTTCTGGATAAAACATCCTTTGGCTACCTCTCTGATCTAATCTCCTGCTGCTCCCACCCTGACCCCAAATCAGTTCCAGGTCCCCTACTTCTATGCATTCTCTGTAAACAGGCCAAAGACGTTCACACCCAGAGCCTTTGTCCTCCTGTTCTGTCTGTGATGCCCTTCCTTCAATATCCCTCTGCCATGCTTCCTGGCTTCACTGAGGGCTCTGGTCAAGCGTAACCTCAAAGACATAATCTTTACTCATCCTAATTAAGAAGTACACTTTTCCCATCCTCTTCTCTCCAGTACTGTTGCCATGTGACATCATATATATTTATTTATTCGTTTTCTTTCCTTCCATTAGGGCATTCACTCCATGAGAACAAGAACTTGTCTATTTTGTTCACTGTGTATCCTCCCTCAGTGTCTAGAACAACGCCTGCCAATAAATATTTGGAAAATGAATAAACAAATTTAGAACATAGCAAGATGTTTAATGGAGAGGTGGAACCTATGGTGGAAGGAAAATTAGCTTGGGGTGAAAAGGATTCAGTTTTATAATATCACTTACTAATGGAGACCTTAGACAAATTATTTGACTTCACTGAGTCTCAGCTTCCCCCATAATAAAAAAAGGCTTAGTAGCCTCTGTGTTAAGAAAACAGCAGCTTCAGAAATGATCAAGACAGAGACAGGCAGCTACATACATTGATCATGAAGCTGAAGAGCATGAAGCCTTGATTAGTTGGGGTTGAAAAATACTAGGTTCGTTGTAGAGTGAGATTTCTAGAAGTCTGTATGTTATCTACAGTTTGGAATCTATTTCTCAGTTTCCTTCAAAGCAATTAATTATCATAGCAAATTAATTCAAATTGACAATGAAAATTTAAAAATTGTAAAAACATTTAGAAAACTTCAAAAGGTCCTTGATTTCACTTAGAAACAAGAAGCACAGGATAAATTTTTTCCTTGCTGTCTTCCCTGAATTCCTTCTCCAACTCTTCTTTTATTCATGTATTTTGGAGGAGTTTCCAGTCAAGGACTGTGCTTTTGCACTAAAGAACTGGCATGTGACCCTGGTTGGCCAGTTGGCATATTTAATCTGGGACTAATTTAATCATCGGCAAAAAAAAAAAAAAAAGCAGGTTCCTTTCCTTCTGCAATGACTATGCATTCAGGTTGCCATATTTTTCACCACATGGAAAGGACCAGTTTAACTAGAAATGATGCCAACACAGAGAAAGTAGAGTTTAGAGACAAAGAGAGAAAAAGTCTTAATGATATCTAAACATGTCTGAAGTTCGCTCCTCTAACTTTTATACCTAGGCTTTTCAAGTAATGTGAACCAACAAATTATCTTGTCTTTAAGTAAGCTAGTTTGAATTGTAACAGGCCTAACAAATATAGGAGGATATGGAGAAACAGGAGAGGACAAGCCAGGACTTGATCCAAAACACAGAAGCAATAGGGTGAAAAAAATGTTGCACTAATCCCTGCATTTCATAAAAGAAAAGTTTTTTTAACACCTACCTACTCATACCCCAAGTCCCTATTTTTATCAAATTCTTACCTCCAACCCTGGCCAGGGGAACCCCAATAGTAGTTTGGAGGTGAAGAAATCACAAATTTCACTATCAGGTAAGGAGTGACTCAGGGATAGAGGTTACAGCACCATTGCTAGTCAGCGAGAAGGGAGTCATGTTCCTGTCATTCAGGTTGGACAGATGTTTATACACAGAACTGTGAATACGTGAACAGATGGGTTCTGAAATACTATTAGTACAAGTCAATTGGGCTCAACAAGCAAACAGGATACTTATAAGCAAACATTTGAAAAACCGCATTCCTATATTGAAGACTGTTGATAACTTTTACCACTGTAAACATGTGTGTACATGAGTGCGTGTGTGTGTGTATGAGTGTGTGATGTATATAATTATTCATTCTTAGTTACAAAAGAGTAAAAGTGTTCAAAGTGTGATACAGAGAGCCCTGAAGGCCCCAGACATACCTTCAGAGGGCCAATATTAATTCTAAGACATTATTTGCCTTTTTCACTCTCATTTTTAGTGAGGGGAATATTATTCATGTATTTTAATTGAGATAAAAATATACATGACATAATATTTATTATCTTATTCATTTTAATTGTACAGGTCAGTGGCATCAAATATATTTGCATTGTCATATAGCCATGTGATTGATTTTTAATATCAGCTTTATTGAGGTACAATTTATCTAGGCTAAAATTGACAAATTTTAGGTATACAGTTTGGTGAGTTTTGATGAATGTATGTAGCTGTGCAATCACCACAACAACCAAGGTATGGGATATTTCCATTATGACCCCAAAGTTCATCTGTGTCCTTTATAGGTAACCCTTTCTTTCCTGGCTGTGAGCATCCACAGACCTGCTTTCTCTCACTACACTTATGCCTTTTCTAGAATTTTACATAAAAGAATTATACATTATGTATCTTTTATGTCTGGCTTCTTTCACTTAACAGAAGTAAAATTATTCATGTTGTTGTGTTCTAGTATTTTGTTCTTTTTTTTATTACTGAATAGTATTCCATTGTATGGATGTACCACAGTTTGTTTATCCATTTGTCATCTATAAAACATTTGAGTTGTTTGTGGCCAGAATGAAGCTTCTGGAACAAATTGTTGTACAAACATATGCTTTCATTTATCTTGGATGAATACCTAGGAGATGGCTGACTGGGGTATATAGTAAATATATGTTTGACTTTGTAAAGAACAGTAACCTGTATCTCAAAGTAGCTGTACCGTTTTGTATTTCCACCAACAATGTGTGAGAGTTACATATGGTCTACGTCCTTCTCAACACTAACTAATATTTTTTTATTTTTTAATTGATTTATGTTTTTAATTGACACATAATAATTGTACATATTTGTCGGGCACATAGTGATGTTCTGATACATACAATCTTTACTGATTAGATCAGGGCAATTAGCATATCCATCATCTCAAACATTTATTACTTCTTTGTGTTGGAAACATTTAATATTTTCTCTTCTACCTATTTCCAAATATATATTATTGCTAATTGTCATTCTACAGTGCTATCAAACATTAAAACTTATTCCTTCTATCTAGCTGTAATTTCATATGCTTTAACAAATGCCATCTTATCTCTCCCTTTCCCCTACCCTTCTCAGCCTCTAGTGACTTCTCTTCTACTTTTTACTTCCAAGAACAACTTTTTTTTTTTGGTTCCCCAGTAGGAATGAGATCATGTGATGTTTAATTTTCTCTTTCTGACCTATTTCACTTAACATGATGTCCTCCAGTTCCAGCCATGTTGCCATGCATGACAAGATTTTATTCTTTTTAAAGGCTGAATAGTATTCCATTGTGTATATACGCCACATTTTCTTAATTTATTCATTTGTTGTTGTGGCTATTATGAATAGTGCTACAATAAACATGGTGGTGCAGGTGTCTTTTCAATATAATAATTGTCTTTCCTTTAGACAAATGCCCAGTTGTGCACTTGATTTTGAATTAATTGAAGAACCTCCATACTGTTCTCTGTAGTGGCTGTACTAGTTTACATTCCCACCAACAGTGTGTAAGAGATCCCTTTTCTCCACATCCTGGCCAGCATTTGTCATTTTTTGTCTTTTTGATAACAGTCATCCTACTTGGGACAAGATGATATCTCATTGTAGTTCTGATTTGTGTTTCCCTGAGGATTAGTGATGTTTAACACTTTTTCATATATGTGTTGGTCATTTGTATATCTTCTTTTGAAAAATATCTATTCAGATAGTTTGCCCATGTTTTAATTGGAGGGTTTTTTTGTTGTTTGTTTGCCATTGAGATCTTTGGGTTCCTTGCATATTCTGAATTTCAATCTCCTGTGAGACAAATAGTTTGCAAAAATATTCTCCGATTCTGTAGGTTGTCTCTTCACTCATGATTCTTTACTTGGCTGTGCAGAAGCTTCTTAGTTTGATACAATCCCATTTGTTTATTTTTGCTTTTGTCCCTTGTGCTTTTGAGGTCTTATTTATAAAATAACAAAATATTTTCCCAGACAAGCATCCTGAAGCATCTCTCCTATGTTTTCTGCTAGTAGTTATATAGTTTCAAGTTTTACATTTAGATCTTAACCCATTTTGAGTTGGTTTTTTATATAGTGAGAAACGGGGATCTGATTTTATTCTTCTGCATTTGGATAGCCAGTTTTTCAAGCACCATTTATTGAAAGAGTGTCCTTTTCCCAATGAATGTTCTTTGCACCTTTGTCAAAAATCAGTTGGCTCTGGTTATGTTGATTAGTTTCTGGGTTCTGTTTAATTGGTCTATATGTCTGTTTTTAATGCCAGTACTATGCTGCTTTGGTTACTATCGTTTTATAGTACATTTTGAAGTCTAGTAATGTGATGCCTTCAGCTTTGTTATTCTTGCTTAGAATTACTATTGGTATTTGTTCTTTAAATGGCTCTTCAGGATATTTTGTGGTTCCATACAAATGTTAAGATTTTTTTTTTCTATTTCTTTGAAGACTATCATTGATATTTTGATAGGGATTACATTAAACATATAAATCAGTTTGGATAGTCTGGTCATTTTAACAATATTAATTTTTCCAGTCTATAAATTTGGGATGATTTGGGATATCTTTCCTTTTGTGTATGCCCTTCTTTAATTTCTTTCATCTGTGTTTTACAGTTTTCCTTGCAGAGATCTTTTGCCTCCTTGGTTAAATTTATTCCTAGGTAATTTGTATCTGTAGCAATTATAAATGGAATTCCTCTCTTGATTTGTCAGCTAGTTAGTTGTTTATGTGTGGAACACTACTGATTTTTATATGTTGATTTTGTACCCTGCAACTTTACTGAATTTGTTTATCAATTCTAAGAGTTTTTTGATACAGTCTTCAGGATTTTCTATATATAAGATCATGGCATCTGCAAACACAGACAATATGACTTCTTCCTTTCCAATCTGGATGCCCTTAATTTCTGTCTCTTGCCGAATTGTTCTGGCTAGGACTTCTAGTACTATACTGAATAAGAGTGGTGAGAGTGGCTTATCTTATTCCAATCATTCCCTGTTTAGCATGGTGTTAGCTGTGGATTTGTCACATACGGACTTTATTTTATTGAGTTATTTTCCTTCCATACCTAGTTTATTGAGAGTTTTTATCATGAAGAAATATTGAATTTTATTAAATGCTCTTTTGGCATCTAATGAGATATGTGGTTTTTGTTCTTCATTCTGTTGTTATGATGGCTCACGTTTATTGATTTGTTTATGTTAAACCATCCTTGCATTCCTAGGATAAATCTTACACATCTTGGTGTTTGATATTTTTATGTGTTGTTTGATTCAGTTTGCTAGTGTATTGTTGAAGATTTTTACATGTATATTCATCAGGGGTATTTGTCTGTAGTTTTCTTTTCTTTTTTTTTTTTTTTTTTTGTGTCCTCATCCAGTTTTGGCATCATGGTTATGCTGACCTCACAGAATGAGTTTGCAAGAATTCTCTCCACTTCGAATTTTTGGAATAGTTTGAGAAGAATTGGTATTTGTTCTTTAAAAGTTTGGTAGAATTCAGCATTGAAGCACTCTTGCTCTAGACCTTTTTTTTATTGGGAGGCTTTGTATTACGGATTCAATCTTGTGACCCATTATTGCTGTGTTTAAATTTTCTCTCTCTTCTTGGTTCAATCTTTGTAGACTGTATGTGTCCAGAAATTTATTCATTTCCTCTAGGTTTTCAAATTTGTTGACATATAGTTACTCATAATAGTTTCTAATGCTCCTTTGTATTTCTGTGGCATCAGTTGTGATGTCTTTTTTTCATACACAATTTTATTTATTTATTTGGGTCTTCTCTCTTTTCTTAGTGTAGCAAATATTTCATTTATTTATTTGGGTCTTCTCTCTTTTCTTAGTCTAGCAAATAGTTTGTCAATTTTGTTTATCTTTTCAAAAATCAACTGTTTGCTTCATGGATTTTATTCCTATTTTGTTAGTCTCAATTTTATTTATGCTCTGAATTTCATTATTTTTTTTCTGCTAATTTTGAATTTAGTTTGTTCTTGCTTTTCTAATTCCTTGAGGTGTATCATTAGGTTGTTTACTTGAAATCTTTCTTTTTATGTAAGAATTTATTGCTATAAATTTGCCTCTTAATACTGTGTTTGCTGTGCCCCATAGGTTTTGGTATGTTGTGTTTCTATTTTCATTTGTTTCAAGGAATGTTTACATTTCCTTCTTAATTTCTTCCTTCACCCATTGCTTGGACGGGAGCATTTTGTTTCATTTACATGTATTTGTACAGTTCCAAATGTCCCATGTTCCTCTTTATTATTGTTTCCTAGGTTTTTTTCATTGTGGTTAGATAAGATATTTGATATGATTTATTTATTTATTTTTTTTTTTAATTTTTTTTTTTTGAGACGGAGTTTCGCTCTTGTTACCCAGGCTGGAGTGCAATGGCGCGATCTCGGCTCACTGCAACCTCCGCCTCCCGGGTTCAGGCAATTCTCCTGCCCCAGCCTCCTGAGTCGCTGGGATTACAGGCACGCACCATCATGCCCAGCTAATGTTTTGTATCTTTAGTAGAGACGAGGTTTCACCATGGTGACCAGGATGGTCTCGATCTCTTGACCTCGTGATCCACCCGCCTCGGCCTCCCAAAGTGCTGGGATTACAGGCTTGAGCCACCGCGCCCGGCCTATATGATTTATTTTTTAAAAATTTTTTGACATCATTTTTATTCTTTCACAAAGTATCAGTGGAGTTTTCCAGGGGCTTAATGAGGTGTAATAGCACAACAGATTAAATAAAGAGGTAGATGTGAGAATTTAGCTATCTCGTATTAAACTAGATATTAATGAGATATTTTTTAAAAGCCACTCTTTGAAAAATATACCTATTTTTATGAGATATATATTATTGATATTTCTATAAAATAGATTATTATTTTTAAATGAGTAATACATGCATATTTTTTAATTATCTCAATTTAATTTTTGAAATGCTGATGGATATAACCTACAAAAATAAAAGCTCTTTGAGTCCCTTAATAATTTTTAAAAGTGTAAAGGGCTCCTGAGAATAAAAAGTTTGAAAAGATTAATCAGCTTAAAATACACTTAGATACACATTCTAACAACTGAATATTGCAAAAATTTGTTATCAAATCTAAACTCTATTTTTTAAAAGTCTGAAAACTGTGGTAATCCCCAGCAAGGAATTCTTATTATAATGTAGTAAAATGAATATTTTATATTATTTTACATTGATTTCAAAATGTCTACAAGAGAATTTTTTTTTTTTTTTTAAGATGAAGTCTCACTCTGTTGCCAGGTTGGAGTGCAGTGGCATAATCTCAGCTCACTGCAACCTCCACCTCTTGGGTTCAAGTGATTCTCCTGCCTCAGCCTCCTGAGTAGCTGGGTCTACAAGCGTGCACCACCATGCCCAGCTAACTTTTGTATTTTTAGTAGAGATAGGGTTTCACCACGTTGGCCAGGATAGTCTTAAACTCCTGACCTCGTGATCTACCTGCCTTGGCCTCCCAAAAGAGAAAATATTTATTTGCTATGCAATGTTATATTTAGTACATTTATGCTTTAGTACAATATAGTTATATTTAGTACAGTTATCAAAAAAGACACTATGTTATTATCATTTTACAGTTGAGGAAGCCAGGTCTTTTTATTAGGTTGGTGCAAAAGTAATTGTGGGCCAGGCATGGTGGCTCATGCCTGTAATCCCAGCACTTTGGGAGGCTGAGACAGGTGGATTATCTGAGATCAGGAGTTTGAGACCAGCCTGGCCAACATGGCGAAACTTCATCTCTACTAAAAATACAAAAAATTATCGGGGTATGGTGGTGGGCATCTGTAATGCCAGCTGCTCAGGAGGCTGAGGCAGGAGAATCACTTGAACCCAGGAGGGGGAGATTGCAGTGAGCTGATGCGCCACTACAGTCTAGCCTGGGTGACAGAGCGAGACTCCATCTCAAAAAATTTTTTTAAAAAGTGATAATTGCAGTATGCTCTAAAGCAGGTATTGGCAAACTTTTCTTGTAAAGGGTCAGATAGCAGATATTTTCAGCTTTACAGACCATGTGATCGCTGTCTTAGCTGCCAACTCTGCCCTTACAGTATGATAGCTGCCACAGGCAAACTCTAAACCATGGAGTGTGTTTGGGTTCCAAAAAAACTTGACTTATAAACACTGATATTTGAATTTTACAGAATTCTCATGTGTAATAAAATAGTCTTCTTTTGGTTTTAAACATGTAAATATGTAAAGACTGTTCCTAGCTTATCGGCAGTACAAAAACAGGTGACAGTTTGGATTTTGTCTGCAGGCTATACTTTGCCAACTCCTGTTCTAAAGTATGTTCTGTAGAACTCTACTCGTTTGAGACAAAGAGTTTCCTGAGTAAGTTAAGTTTGCAGTGGAGGTTCAAACTGTATATTATAATCTAAAGTCTCTGTAATATCCTCCCCCCCCACACATTTCTTTTGTTTCACTGTTTATTAGGCCAATGCATGATACAAATCTTTTTTTATTTTTTCACATACTACCTGTTTATGCATTCTTACATTACTGTTCCATGGAATTTATGTTGGAAATTATTGCTCTTAAGCATTCCCAACTCAAATGCCTGTAGATACCATGCATAACATTTCTGTATGATTTTCTTCATAATAGCTGTTAACTGCTCACACCTGCCCAATAACATGCCTTTTAATCATGCATAGGACAAATAAAATAACCCCAAAACATATCTTCAGTCTAGACATAGCCCTCAGACACAAATTTGCAACTGTTAGTATGCGGTATATTATAGGAAATGACATCACTGTTTCAAGATTCAATACAAAGACGAAAGTATTTTGGAGAGGTTGATTCTCTTGACATGAATGATTCCACATCGTATGCAGCTGCATCCTCAGGGAATAACCAGAGAATAACATAGCAAAGAGAAGGTACAGTAAGTCTGCTTTTGCTTTCACCATTGCATAGCTGATTCCTTGTGATCTTCAGGATGATGTTTCCCAAATTTTGAACAAACAAATTTTCTCTGGAATCTTGTTAAAATGCAGATTCTGATTCCATGGGTCTGCAGTGGAATCTGAAATTCTGCCTTTCTAACAAGCTCCAGGTAATGCTGGTGATCTGTGGGTTCAGGTTCAGAAAGGGACTTTTGGCACTGCACAAATTCAGTGAAATTAAATGACTTACAGGATAGAATCTGCATGTTCACAAGATCCCCAGGGGACTTGTATGCCTATGCAAGTCTGAGAAATACTGCTCTAGAGCCAATTTCCATGAACGAATGTTCCCAAAGCGTTGGAGAGTGCATCCAACTATACTCAAGAATTTTCTAGCAATAGTGAAATACAATCCGAATGTCTTTGAATAAATAAGGAAAGGAGAGAAGAACAGAATTCCCTTCTAAGACTGTCTTTTCCCTTCTAAGATTGTCTATGGGCATTGCTTCACCCTGAAGAGCCTAGAAATGACTGATAAGGTAGCCCTGGCCTAATATCTACCAGTGAATTCACATTCACAACCAGGAAACAAAAGGGAATGCAGAGCAAGAGTTTAGAGGTAAGTTCTTTAAAAAACTGATTTCAGGGACTAGCAAAAAGAACTACATAGTAGAGCCACAACTTTTCATTTCAGGAATGCTAAGATTAGGTGACAATATTCTCATTAATGAAAACTGGTAGAATCACAGTAATGGGTAATCAGTGAAGCCACACCCTACATCTTGCAGCATATCCTTTAGAAGCTGGCATGAAATGAAGAAGTTTTACTTTTTCATTTTTCTAGTGAACTCATGATCTTCTTTGGGTGATGCCTCTTTTTACATCCCTCCAGCATTGTTTGGTACTTATCATCTAGTTCACTTTTTTAAGCAGAATCAACACGTTTCAGGTCCCAACAGAAGAGAACACAGTTAATCGTCTGATTATTATCCTTGGTTGACCCTAAGCTCTTATTCTGCATGAGGTGGTAATTTAAAGGCTTGGTTCTCTCTCTCCCAACCAGAGATTATAGAATAGGGACACACACCCAGAATTGCTTGCGGATATTATACATGGCAAATGTATATAAACCAGAAACCATATGAGGATACTTAATACTTATCAAATGAGCTCAAGAATATCAGATTTATGTTCTGAATAGAAGAATTGTAATTTGTCTGATAATTGTCCGAATTTTGGGTGTGACAACTGTAACATTCCTTGACAATTGTAACATTCCATACAGGAATGTTGTATCTTAATTTTTTTATTTTATTTGAGGGGAAGTGAAAGGGAGATTAGGAAGGGCATTATGTTTATAATCCACGTATTAAAAATCATCAAGAAGTATTTGGGACACCATGTTAAAGCAAGGGGAAAATGCAAAAACAAAACAGGTTTTTGTTGACAACATTGAAATTTCAAGAGTGGAACCAAGAAGACTGAGCTCTTTAAAAGTGGTCACTTACATTAAACAAAGGCACCTACTCGAATGGAAGAGAGCAGCACAATTACATTTGGCTCTGATCCCATCGTGGCAGAGTGGTGCCTTTAGAGGGCACTTGAGTCCTGGAAAGTGTTCCCCAGGCACTGCATGAAGGAAGGAACCTGGTACATTCCCTTTGTTTACAGATCGAGCTTCCTAAATCACCAAATTCTATTACCACCTTTGTCTGTATTTCCTTTCTTTTTTTTTTTTTTTTTTTTGTCATCCTTTGGCTACAGGCCTAACTTCCTCTCCAACCTCCCATCACAATTATGTTTTTACCCTTAGTCTTAAGGTGCATTCAATCTATTATGGCTATTACTCTGGCCATTCATGATAACAGTGTTACTTCATTTTTCCAGTGAACTTATGACCGTCTTTGGGTGATGCCTTTCTTTATATTGCTCCAGAATTGTCTGGTACTTATCAGCTGGTCCACTTTTTTAAGAAGGGTCAACACAATTCAGATCTAATTAGAAAAGAATACATTTAATAGTCTGATCAGTATTTTGGTTGACCGTGAGCTCTCATTCTGCATCTTTTTATGAATATTTTCAGCAGTGTTCCTGTTCTCTCCAACACTAGATCCTTTCTTATTTGGGGGAAGATTTTCTTTGACTTTTTTAAACTCTCACAAAAGTTAAAATCCTATATTCACCAAATACTCCCAAATTTTGATGATTGAATGGCTCTGAAGAAAGAAGAAATGCATATTGAATGTCATCCATGTGCCCAGATTGATAATAGTTGCATAGGCTTTGTGACTTTGAAATATATTACAAAGCTACAGTAACCAAAACAGCATCATACTGTCATAAAAACAGACACATACACCAATGAAACAGAATAGAGAACTCAGAAGTAAATTCAGACATTTACAACAAACTTATTTTTAACAGACACCAATAACACATAAGGGAAAGAATAGTCTCATCAATAAATGGTGCTAGTAAAACTAGATATCTAAATGCAGAAGAAATCAGAAATTTGAAATCAGATTTCTTTCTCTCACCATATATAAAAATAAAATCAAAAAGGATTAAAGACTTAAATTAAGACCTGAAACTGCAAAACTAGAAAAAACATTAGGGAAAAGCTTCAGGACATTGGTCTGGGCAAACATTTCTTGAGTAAAACCTCAAAAGGATAGGCAGCAGAAGCCAAAATAGACAAATGGGATTATATCAAACTAAAAATTTTCTGCATGGAGAAGGAAACAACTAGCAGAATAAAGAGACAATCTGTAGAATGGGGGAAAATATTTCCAAACTGTATGTCTGATATGGGGTTGACATCTAAAATATTTAAGGAACTCAACTCAGTAGAAAGAAAGCAAATGACCTGATCAAAAAGTGGGCAAAGGACCTGAATGAACATTTCTTAAAGGAAGACACACAAATGGCCAACAGGTTTAATAAAAAATGATCAATACTGCTAATCACAAGGAAAATGCACATCAAAACCACAATGATATATTATTTCACCCTAGTTAAAATGTCTATTATTCTTATGAAAAAGATATGAATAACCCAGCGTAACAACAAATAATAACAAATGCAAGTGAGGATGCAAGGAAAAGGAAACTCTCTTACACTATTTGTAAGAATGCAAATTAGTACAGCCATTATAAAAATAACAGTGTGAAGTTTCCTCAAAAAACCCCAAATAGGAGTGATCAAGCAACCTCACTACTGAGTATGTGTCCAAAGGAAATGAAATCAGTATGTCAATGAAATATCTGCACTCTCATGTTTATTGCAGTACTATTCACAATAGCCAAGATATAAAATATCCTAAGCGTCTATCAAAGGATAAATGCTTAAAGAAAATGTGGTATATATACACAATGGAATAGTATTTGGACATAAAAAGAATAAAATCCTGTCATTGGAGGCAGCGTCAATGAGCATGATGGACCTCATGTTAAATGAAATAAACCAGGCACAGGAAGACAAATTCATCTTTTCACTTTATATGTGGGGGCTAAAATTTTTTAAACCTTTCAGGGTTAAAGATTACAATTTCAACCTTAATTATAAAATCCTATATACACAATAAAGTTTTTTCTTATTAGTCAATATATAATGGTTTATACATTCTCATAAAGCTTCAGCTTATTTTAAAGAGAAAGCCAGTATTAAAGTTATTCCTTACAGGAAGCAAATCTTTATGTGAATAAGTCTGCTCTAAATATGTGAATTAATAAAGATAGGTTGATAAGGCATATATCGCCCACTTACTGCTTTTGGTTTCTCCAAAACAGAATATTACACATTTTTCAAGGCACATAGAATGCTAGAGCTAACTCTAATGTAAACTATAGAACAAAGCCAACTATGACACTATTTTCCCATTTCATTTGTAACTTAGTTGAATGGTGTCAGTTCTCCAGCTTCTAATGTAAACTATAGAACAACACCTAGAGTTAACCCCAATGTAAACTATAGAACAAAGCCAGCTATGAAACTATTTTCCCATTTCATTTGTAACCTAGTTGAATAGTGTCAGTTCTCCAACTTCATGCAATATTTTGTTGTCTATTTCAGGTCATTTGCCTTTTCACAGAAACTTTGGAATCAGTTTGTTGATACCTGCAAAATAACTTGCCAGAATTTTAATTGGAATTGCATTGAATCTATAGATCAAGTTGGGAAGAAATGACATCTTAACAATATTGACTCTTCCTCGAATGAACATGAAATATCTCTCCATTTATTTGGTTCCTTGATTTTCTTTTCATCAGAGTTATGTAGTTTTTTCATACAGATCTTGTACATATTTTGTTGGATGTGTATTTAACTATTTCATTTTCGGGATGCACTAATATAAATGGATTTTTGTCTTTAATTTCAAATTCCACTTTTTCATTGCTGGCATATAGAAAAGACATTGATTTTTATATTAACCTTGTATCCTGCAATCTTGTTATAATCACATGTCAGTTCCAAGAGTAGTTTTGTTGATTTCTTCAGATTTTCTACCTCGACAATCATATCTTCTGTGAACAAAGTTTTATTTATTTCTTCTTGATCAGTATATCTTTTATTTCCGTTTCATGTCTTATTGTATTAGGATTTCCAGTACAATACTGAAAGAAGTAGTGAGAAGGAACATCCTTGTCTTGTTCCTGATCTTAATTGAAAAGTTTTTAGTTTATTTCCATTGAGTATTATGCTAGCTGTAGGGGTTTTGTAGATGTTCTTTATTAGGATGAAGGAGTTCCCCTCTAAAATTCTAGTTGAGTTTAATAGGTACTGAATTTTAACAAATACTTTTTCTGCATCTCTTGATATAATCATGTCATTTTTCTTCTTTAGTCTGTAGATGTGATGGATTGCATTAATTGATTTTCAAATTTGAGCCAACCTTGCACACCTGGGATAAATCCCACTTAGTTGTGGGATGCAATTATTTTTATACATTGTTGGATTCAGTCTGCTGATATTTTGTTGAGGACTTTTGTGTCTATGTTCATAAGAAATATTGATCTGTAGTTTTCTTTTCTCATAATGTTTTTGCCTGATTTTGACATTATGGTGAGGCTGGCCTCATAGGATAAGTTAGTAAAAATTCCATCTGCCTCTATCTTTTGGAAAAGACTGTAAAGAATTGACATAATATGTTTCTTAAGTATTTGATAGATTTACTAGTGAACACATCAGAGTCTTGTGGTTTCTGTTTTGAAAGTCTATTATTGATTCAATTTCTTTAATAGATATAGGCCTACCTGTATTGTCTATTTCTTCTTGTGTGAGTTTTATCAGATTTTATTTTTCAAGAAATTCACCTATTTCATCTAGGTGACCAAATTTGTGGGCACAGAATTATTCATAGTATTCTTTTATTTTCCTTCCAATGTCCATGGACTCTGAATTGAAATCTCGTCCTTCCAATAGTAATAATTTGTGCCCTCTCTCTTTTTTTCCTAACCTGGCCAGAAACTTAATAAATTTGTTATCTTTTCAAAGAACCAGCTTTTTGTTTCAACAATTTTCCCTATTGATTTCCTATTCCAATTTCTTTGATTTCTACTCCAATATTTATTGTTTATTCTGTTGGCTTTTGATTAATTTGCCCTTTTTCTAGTTTTCTATGGTAAAAGTTTGCATGATTGATTTTAGATCTTTCTGCTTTCCTAATACATACATTCAATACTACAGTAGTTTCCCCTTATCCACAGGGGCTATGTTCCAAGACTTCCGGTGGAAACCTGAAACCTTGGATAGTACCCAGCCTAAATATTGTCAATCAGAACATATTTCTCTTTCTGTTTTCCACCCATGAATGTAATGCTTTTTTCACCTTAACTAGGCACTTACAGTGGCCATACTTTCGCAGTGTGAGGTGTGACAGCAAAACTAGCATGAATTTCGTTGTCCTTCTTCACAATAGCATGGATGGAAGATTCATTTTTATCATAGATGTTAGCAACTTCAGTATATAATTTTTTTCTTTAATTATTAAGTCAAAAATCTTCACCTTTCCACTTCAAGGAAGTACTTTATGGCTTCCTTTGGCATATCTGAATTTCCAGCATCTCTACTTTTGTGTTTTCGGTTGATTAAGTAAAATAAGGGTTACTTGAACACAAGCATTGCCATATCACCACAGTCAATCTAATAACCAAGACAGCTCACGCCTGTAATCCGAACACTCTGGGAGGCCAAGGCAGGTGGATCACTTAAGGCAATACATTTGAGACCAGCCTGGCTAAGAGAGCAAAACCCTGCCTCTGCCAAAAAATACAAAAATTAGGTAGGCATGGTGGTGTGCCTGTAATCTCAACTACTCAGGGGCCTGGGGCAGAAGAACTGCATGAACTCACGAGGTAAATGTTGCAGTGAGCTGGGATTGCACCACTGCACTCCAGCCTGGGTGACAGGGTGAGACCCTACCTCAAAAAATTATATATAAGGATCAAAAATTATATATAAGTATCTAATCACCTTTTACCATCAACCCCCTTATTACTATAGAACAAGCCATCATTATGNAAAAAAAAAAAAGACAGCTACTAAATGACTAATGGCCAGGTAGTGAATGTATGTAGGGTGAACAAAGGAGAATTTACATCTCATAGGGGATGGAGTGGGAAGGCAAGAGATTCTATCATGCTACTCATAATGGTATGCAATTTAAAACTTAAGAATTGTTTATTTTTGGAATTTTTCACTTAATATTTTCAGAATGTGGCTGACCACAGATAACTGAAACCACAAAAAGTGAAACTGCAAAGAAGGAAGAACTACTGTATATATTTCCCTTTAAGCATTTTAAGTTGTGTTTTCATTTTCATTTAGTTCAAAGCATTTTAAAATTTACCTTGAGATTTCTTCTTTGACCCATGTGTTATTTAGAATTGTGTTGTTTAATTTCTAAGTATGTGGGGATTTTCCAGCTACCTGTTTTTGATTTCTAGTTTAATTTTATTGCAGTCTGAGAAAAGACATTGATTGTATGATTCCCATTCTTTCAAATTTGTTGAGGTATGGTGGATTTGTTTTGTTTTTTGGCCCAGAATATGTTCTATACTGGTGAATGCTCTATGTAAGCTTGGAAAATGTGTATTCTGCTGTTGTTAGATGAAGTAGCCAATATATCCATTATAACCAGTTGATTGATGGTGTTGTTGAGTTCAACTGTGTTGTTACTGATCTTCTTGCCTACTGGCCCTGTCCGTTTCTAATAGAAAGGTGTGTTAAAATCTCCAATAATAATACTGGATTTAACTATTTCTCCTTGAAATTCTATCAGTTTTTGCTTCACATATTTTGACACTCTGTTGTTATGTGCATGTATTAGACTGTTGTCACACCACTGATAAAGACAGACCTGAGAGTGGGTCATTTATAAAACAAAGGGGTTTAATAGGCTTATAGTTCCATAGGACTGAGGAAGCCTCAAAATCATGGTAGAAGGCAAGAAGGAACAAGTCACATCTTACATGGATGGCAGCAGGCAAAAAGAGAAAGTTTGTGCATGTGCAGGAAAAGTCCCCTTTTAATACAGTCAGATCTCCTGAGACTTATTTGCTATCAAGAACAGCATGGGAAAGACCTGCCCCCATGATTCAATTACCTCCCACCACGTCCCTCTCCACAACATGTGGGAATTCAAGATGAGATTTGGGTGAGGACACAGAGGCAAACTTCTGTTCCAATTCTAGCCCCTCCCAAACCTCATGCCCTCACATTTCAAAACCAATTATACCTTCCCAACAATCCCCCAGTCTTAACTCATTTCAGTATTACCTCAAAAGTCCACAGCCCAATGTCTTATCTGAGACAAGTTAAGTCCCTTCTGCCTATGAGCCTGTAAAATCAAAAGCAATTTAGTTACTTACTAGATACAATGGGGGTATAAGCATTGGGTAAACACAGCCATTCCAAATGGGAGACATGGGCCAAAACAAAGGGCTACAGGTCCCATGGAAGTCCAAAATCCAGTGGAGTGGTCAAATCTTAGAGCTCCAAAATGATCTCCTCTGACTTCATGTCTCACATCGAGGTCACACTGATGCAAGAGGTGGGTTTCCAAGGTCTTGGGCAGCTCTGCCCCTGTGGCTTTGCAGGGTACAGCCTTCTTCCTGGCTGATTTCATGGGCTGGCATTGAGTGTCTCTGGCTTTTCCAGGCACATGGTACAAGTTGTTGGTGGATCTAGCATTCTGGGATCTGGAAAATGGTGGCCTTCTTCTCACAGCTCCTCTAGGCAGTGCCCCAGTAAGGACTCTGTGTGGGGACTCCAACCCCACATTTCCCTTCCACACTGCCCTAGCACGGGTTCTCCATGAGGGTCAAACTCATGGAGATACAATTCAAGATGAGATTTGAGTGGAGACAGAGCCAACCTATATAATGATGTTAAAAGAAAAATCCGCCCCCTACCTAGAATTCTGTACCTTGTGAAATTATCTTTCAAAAGTGAAGAATTAAAAAAAAGAAAGAAAGAAAATGTGAAAGACAAATAAAGACTTTCTCAGGAAACAAAAATTGAGTGAATTTGTTGCTAGGCGTGCCTTGCAAAAACATTAAGAGAAGTTTTTCAGAGAGAAGAAAATGATATAGGTCAGAAACTCTCATCTATGTAAAGAGAAAAAAAGCATCAAGAAGAAATAATATCTATATATTTTTATGTATGCTTATGTGTGTCCATATGTATAGATATAGATATATTTTAGCTTATGACAGTTATGTATGCTTATGTATAAGGAAAATAAATGACAACAATAATATAAGATATGAGAGAGAGAAGTTTGGAATATTTTATTATTACAATGTACTGGTACTAATATGAAGTTGTAAAGTGTTATTTGAAACTGGACTTGGATTAGTTGTAAATGTATATTACAAACTAAGAGAATTACTCAAAAATTATAAAAAGAAGTATAACTGTTATGCTAAGAAAGGAGAGAAAGTGAAATCATATAAAATACTCAGTTAAAACCACAAAAGGCGGAAACAGAATAGAAGACAAAATAAGAACAAGGTAAATGAGTAGAAAACATTAACAAATATGGTAGAATGAATCCAGATCCATTGACAATCATTTTAAACCTCAGTGATCTAAATACACTGATTAAAATACATTTATCAAAGTGGATCAACAAGAATGTGAAACTATTATTGTCTACAAAAAACTCACCTTAAATATAAAGACACATATAGATTAAAAGAAAATGAGCAATACCAATCAAAAGAAATCAGGAGTAGCTATATAATTCCATACAGGGCAGATTTCTGAACAATGAAATAGGGATAAAGAGGGACATAGCAAAATGATAAAAGGATCCATACTCCATTAAGACATGACAATCCCTAATGCACTGATATAGTTTGACTGTGTCCCAACCCAAATCTCATCTTGAATTCACACGTGTTGTGGGAGGGGTCTGGTAGGAAGTAACTGAATCATGGGGGCATGTCTTTCCCATGTTGCTCCCATGATAGTGAATAAGCCTCACAAGATCTAATGGTATTATAAGGGGAGTTTCCCTGCACAAGCTCTCTCTTTTTGCCTGCTGCCATCCATGTAAGATGTGACTTGCTCCTCCTTGCCTTCAACCATGACTGTGAGGCTTCCCTAGCCACATGGAACTGAAAGTTCATTAAATCTCTTTCTTTTGTAAATTGTCCAGCCTTAGGTATGTCATTATCAGCAGCATGAGAACAGATTAATACAGTAAATTGGTACCAGTAGAGTGGGGCACTGCTGAAAAGATACTCGAAAATGTGAAAGTGACCTTGGAACAGAAAAACAGGCAGAGGTTGAAACAGTTTGGAGGACGGACAACACAATAGAAAAGAAAATCCCATTTTCTGAGGATAAATTCAAGCCAACTGCAGAAATTTGCATAAATAACAAGGAGTCAAATGTTAATCACCAAGACTATGGGAAAAATGTCTCCAGGGCATGTCAGAGACCTTTGCAGCAGCCCTTCCCATCATAGGCCCAGAGGCTTAGGAGGAAAAAAATTGTTTCATGGGTGGAGCCCAGGGCTCCCCTGCTGTGTGCATCCTAGGGACTTGGTGCCCGGTGTCCCAGCCACTCCAGCCAAGGCTGAAAGGGGCCAAGGTACAGCTCAGTCTTTGGCTTCAGAGGGTGAAAGCCCGAGTCTTGGCAGCTTCCACATGGTGTTGAGCCTGCAGGTGCACAGCAGTCAAGAATTGAGGTTTGAGATCCTCTACTTAGATTTCAGAAGATGTATGGAAACTCCTGGATGTCCAGGAAGAAGTATGCTGCAGAGACGATCCCTCATGAAGAACCTCTGCTAGGGAAGTGCAGAAGGAAAATGTGGGGCTGAAGCCCCCACACAGAGTCCCCACTGGGGCACTGCCTAGTGCAGCTGTGAGAAGAGCGCAATTGACCTCCAGACCCCAGAATGGTAGATCTACTGACAGCTTGCACCAGGCAACTGGAAAAGCTACAGACACTCAACACCAGCTTGTGAAAGCAGCTGGGAGACAGTCTGTACCCTGCAGAGCCATAGGCAGAGCTTCCAAAGACCATGGGAATCCACCTCTTACATCAGTCTGACCTGGATGTAACACATGAAGTTAAAGATCATTTTGGAGCTTTATGATTTGTCTGCCTCACTGGATTTCAGACTTGCATAGGGCCTTTAGCTCCTCATTTTGGCCCATTTCTCCCATTTGGAATGGGTATATTTATCAAATGCCTGTACCTCTATTATATCTAGGTCATAAGTAACTTGTTTTTGATTTTACAGGCTCATAGGCAGAAGGGACTTGCCTTGTGTCAGATGAGACTTTTGAGTTAATGCTGAAATGAGTTAATACTTTAGGGGACCATTGGAAAGGCATGATTGGTTTTGAAATTTGAGGACATGAGATTTGGGATGAGCTGGGGCAGAATTACATGGTTTGGCTGTGTCACCACCCAAATCTCATCTTCAACTGTAGCTCTTATAATTTCCCATGTGTGATGGGAGGGACCCCATGGGAGGTAATTGAATCATGGGGGCAGTTTCCCCCATACTGTTCTCATGGTAGTGAGTAAGTCTCACAAGATCTGATGATTTTTGGCCAGATGCAGTGGCTCATGCCTGTAATCCCAGCACTTTGGGAGGCCGAGGTGGGAGGATCACAAGGTCAAGAGATCAAGACTGTCCTGGCCAACATGGTGAAACCCTGCCTCTACTAAAAATACAAAAATTAGCTGGGTATGGTGGCGCATGCCTTTAGTCCCAGCTACTCGGGAGGTTGAGGCAGGATAATTGCTTGAACCATGGCAGCAGAGGTTGGAGTGAGCCGAGATCACACCACTGCACTCCAGTCTGGGCAACAGACTAAGACTCCGTCTAAAGAGATCTGATGGTTTTATAAGGGAAAACCCCTTTCATTTTCTTTTCTCTGCTGCCATGTTAGACATGACTTTTGCCTTCCACCATCACTGTGAGGCCTCCCCAGCCACATGGAATGTGAGTCAATTTTTATTTATAAATTACCCAATCTCAAGTGTGTCTTTATCAGCAGCATGAAAATGGACTAATACACACCATAAATAATTTATGCTACTCTCTTCATGCTTGCATGGATTCCTGAAGAAAATTGGATGTAATTCTTACTTTTGATTCTCTAGAGGCAAGGTGTTTTTTTCCTATGACTTCTTTTAAGAATTTATCTTGGATTTCTGCAATTTGAATATGATATGCCTAGGTGTAGGCTTTTTGAGGGTTTGTTTTGCTTTGTTTGTTTGTTTGTTTTCATTTATCCTGCTTGGTATTCTCTCAGCTTCCTGGATCTGTGGTTTGATATGTGTCATAAATTGGGGAAAAATTCTGTCTTTATTTCTTCAATTATTGCTTCTGTTTTCTCTTTCTTCTCCTGATATTCCCACTACATTAGTTTTATATGTAGTTTGTAAAACTACAACACAACTTTTGTAGTTTTATCACATTTCTTAGATATTCCATTTCATTGTTTTTAGTATTTAACTCCTTGTTTTTCAGTTTTGAAAGTTTCTGTTAACATATCCTTCAGCTCAGAGATTTTTTTTCCTCAGCTATGTCCAGCCCACTAATGAGCTCACCAAAGTCATTCTTCATTTCTGTTACAGGGTTATTTATCTCTAGCATTTCTTTTATTAGTATTTCTTTTTTATTCTGTCTTAGGATTTCCATCACTCTGCTTACATTATGCATCTGTTCTTGCATATTCTCTATTTTGTCCAGTAGAGACCTTACCACATCAATCATAATTTTTAAAAAATCCTAATCTGGTAACTGCAATATTCCTGCTATATCCAACTCTGGGTCTGAGGCTTACTGTTTTCAAACTGTACATTTTGCCTCTAAGTATGCTTTATAATTTCTTTGCTGAATGGTGGGCATGAACTGGGTAAAAGGAACTACAGTAAATGGGCCTTCAATGACGTGGTGGAACAGTGTGGGTCAGGGAAGATTTCTTTAGCACTGTGATGAGCACTCAGTGTTTTAGTAAGCCTGTGCCTCTGGATTGTGAACTTTGTATGTGCTTCTCACTTTTCTCCCCTTTTAGGTGGAAGAGGATGGCTAGAGTGGACTAGAGTTGAATATTTCCTTTCCCTCAGTCAGTTGGGCGCTGAAAAACTCTAATAGGTTAGGCTCTGTTAAAAATAGTTTCTCCTGAGGGCAGGCCTTGTTAAGAAGATTGGCATGCTCTGGTGTATTTTTAAATGATTACTTTCCCCTTGCCCCTGCCAAAAGCATGAGAGAATTTTTCTTCAATATCTACTGTAAGAATAGGATCAATCTTCTAATGGTAAACTCATGAAAGTGTGGGTGTTCCCATATAACTGGGTTCCCCTGGAGTTTTAGCTCTTAGATTTCTCCACACTAAGGCTCTAAGAATTTGTCAATTAGAGTTTAGGCTTATATAACTCAGCACTCGTTCTTGTGGAGGTTTTTGCTCATGGGTTTCTGCTCCTTTAGGTTGTGATTCTCTGAATTCAATCTCTCTCAATTTTAGGACAGTAGTTTGCCCTGTGACCTCACTTCTCTGATAGATCTGAGATGAGTGTTTATTTTCCAGCTCCTTTTAAGCTTTTTATTTGTTGTTAGGATGGAATAATGACTTCTAAACTCCTTACATGTAACAATGGAAACCAGAGACGTTTTTAGACTAGGTTTTTTTTTTTGTTTTTTTTTTTTTGAGACGGAGTTTCGCTCTTGTTACCCAGGCTGGAGTACAATGGCGCGATCTCGGCTCACCGCAACCTCCGCCTCCCGGGTTCAGGCAATTCTCCTGCCCCAGCCTCCTGAGTCGCTGGGATTACAGGCACACACCACCATGCCCAGCTAATTTTTTGTATTTTTAGTAGAGACGGGGTTTCACCTTGTTGACCAGGATGGTCTCAATCCCTTGACCTCGTGATCCACCCGCCTCGGCCTCCCACAGTGCTGGGATTACAGACGTGAGCCACCGCGCCCGGCCTAGACTAAGTTTTTAAAGTAGAAGTTTAGGTCATTGATTGTAAAATTTCTTCTTTTTAAACATAAGCATGTAAAGCTATAACTTTCCATGTAAGCACTTCTTTAGCCGCATCTCACACATTTGTAATGTTTTCTATTATCAATCTGTTCAAAAAATTTTCTAGTCCCTGACATAATTTCTCATTTGACACATGAGTTATTTAAAAGTATGTTGCTGAATTTCTAAATATTGGGAATTTTCTACTTACATTTGTTACTAATTTCCACTTCAACACTGTTGTGGTCACACAACATGCTATGTATCACTTCAACCTTTGATATTTGTTGAGATGTGTTTTCTGATGCAGCGTATGTTGATCTTTATGAATATTCCACAAGTACTTGAAATAATTTAGATCTGCATTTGTTAATTGGATCAACTTGATTAATAATGCTATTTAAATCTTCTGTATATTTACTGATTGTCTTGTCTACTTAGACAAAAGGATGCTAAAATCACTATGTCAGTCAGGTTTCTCCAAAGAAACAGACACAATAGCAGATATACATATCTATGTGTTAGGACAATTATTTTAAGGAATTGGCTCTTGTGATTTTAGGAGCTGGCAAGTCTGAAATCAATAGGATAGGCCAGCAAGCTGGAAACTCAGGCAAGTGTTAATGCTTCAGTCTTGAGGCAGATTATCTTCTGTTTTTGCTCTAGGGTTTTCAACTGATTAGGCGAACCCACACCCACATTATCAAGGATAGTATCCTTTACTTACAGTCAACTGATTGTAGATGTAACCACATGCACAACATATCTTCAGAGCAACACCTAGATTGGTGTTTGATTAAATAACTGAACACTGTAACTCAGCCAAGTTGACGTATAAATCTAACCATCTCATCAGCTATAAATGAGAATTTGCCTATTTCTCCTTTTGTCCTACAACTTTTGTTTTATCCTCTGTCATTAGGTACACAATTAAGACTGCTGTATTTTCTTGATGAACTGATCCATTTATCATTATGAAATGTACTTTCCTATCTCTGTTAATAATCTTTGTCTTGACATCTCCTTTAACTGATATTTATATAACCACACCAGCTTTCCACACCACTTATACCCGGATTGTTTTCCACCTCTGCCGCACCTGAGATGGCAAGACCAACCCCTTCTCTTATTGCTCCTCTTCAACCTACCCAATGTGAAGACGATGAGAATGAAAATCTTTATGATGATCTACTGTGGAAAGAAAGGGAAGACTAAATGAAGACAGAGAAGACCTTAAAATCCATCCCTTTTCTACTTCTGATTTTGGATTCCTCTCTGATAAATACCTGCCCTGTTTTTCTAAAATCAAGTGAGGGAAGGGGAAAAAAAAAAAACCTCATGGATCACATCAGGAATTTAATTTTTAATCATCATACTTTGAATAATTATTGAGAAAATCTTAACTTTCTTTGAGATCACTAATCAGCCTTAAGGATTTCAAGCTGACATAATAATATTACTTAATTTTACCAGAACTGCTAGTTAATAGTAATAATAGAGAAGTCTTGGTATGGATCCAGACTGGAAGGACTGAAGCCAAAGTGAACATCCTGGGGACTCTAGATGAACAGCTCATTTACATCTAGATGCTCTGATTGAATTTGAATAGCATTTTCTTCTTTGCCAGGAGAAAAGAGCTACATTCATGTCTATGTTGGTTTACAGCCAAACAAAAAAGAAAATAAATACTAATTTTGGCATATATATGTATTAAAATTATATATTTAAGTATTTTTCTTCGTGGGAAACACTAATTTCAAAATGTCTTTTTCTAAATAGCAAGAAAACTAAAACTATAAAGTGATCTGTGTATGTTCTTTGTACATTTTTAAATTATGTCCTCCAATATTTAACAAGCACTGAAATGCTCAACAGCTGCAGTGCTAATCTCAAGTTAATACTTTTATTTGGTCTTATAAATAAATGGGAAGATTTTTCATGCTAATAAAGAGTCATAGACTACTATTATAACTTACAATTTCATGTTGTTTGTTATTTTGCTGTGCATCAAAAAACTTATTTCCTTATGTAAAACTTACAACACACATGAGATGGTTGGCTAGGCATCATTTTTTTTAAAAGTCATTTTAAATGCTAAGCAATTTTTCTTATTAATAAAAAAAAAACAAAAATTAGAAATTCAGGTTTCTTTTATGTAATGAGTATAGTAATTTTATTCCTAAACTTGAGAGCAATAGCATAAAAGAAGTAAATTCATGAACTGAATAATTCATTTACTCATTTGTCCCACCAATTGTTTTTATTGTATGTGAATGCTGGAGATAGGTGGTAAACACAACAAATGCATTTCCTGCCTTCCAAGAGCAATCAGAGGTGCTTCAGGGATAGATAATAACCAACAAACTTTGCAATTAGAATTGTGGTAAGTGAAATTAGGCAGAAATACACAGTACTAAGGAACTTCTTGCTTCTCTGAGGAAATGACATTTCAACTCAGATCTGAAGGATGAGTAAGAGTGAGATGAAAGGAGTGGGAGGTGTTTAAGCAGAGGGAAGACAGCATGAGGGAGCCTCTGAAAAGAAGGGATTGATGAGTCGTTGTGGATAGAATACAGTAAGGGAAGAGAGAAGTCAGAGAAGAGGCTTGGGAGGTTAGCAGGGGAGGATCACACACATCATTGTATGGCCTATTAAGGATTTCGGTCTTCATCTTAAGAGCAATGTGCTGGTAGTTATCAAGAAGTTTTAAGCAGGGAGAAATGTGATAAGATTTTGAATTTTAAAAAATAATTCAATTGGCAACAAAGTAGAGAATGACTTGGACTGGTTTCAAAGCAGATGAGAAAGACCAGTTAAGAGAATATTCTGGAAATTCAGCCCTAAGAAAGGGCTGAATTTTGACTCGGAGTGGTGGGGTATAGAATAAGATTAAATGATGGGACATTTAGTAAACAGAATCAACAGGAATTAGAGACTGATTAAACATAGAACGGGAGGTACAGTTAAGGGAAATGAGTAAAGAATGATGTCCAGGTTGCTGGGGTGTGCAGTTAGTGGATATTGATGCCATTTGCTGAGGGGGACAACACTGGAAGGGGCTCACAATTTTCTTTTTTGCATGGTCAGGGAGAGAGGAGAGACACAATTGAGAATTTAGTTTTAGGCATTCTGAGTTTGATGTGCCTATGAAATGTTCAAGAGGAGATGGTAAGTCAGCAATCATACATCCAGAACCAATAGGAAACATAAATTTGAAAGCATTAGATAACTGAAGCCATGAGTGTAGGTAAGATTGTCTCAGCAAGGTGTCTCAACAGAAGTTCTACAGGATCCTAGTGGGCTGCCAGATGTCTTGAGACTTCCATGTGAAACACTGATTGCAGAAATATTAAACATCAGATTTTGTCCTACTGTACATAAGACAGTATTTATGTAGATACATCCATTCTCAGATATTGACACCTGGTGAGTGAGGCCTTGGATATCTGTTGAGTGTTATGGTGCACAAAGGTGAGGAAGGTAGCAAAGTGATGTCCAACTTCTCTCTCCAAATTACTTTTCCCACCTCCTTTTATACACAGTCTCCAACAAGGGAGAAAATAAGCTTTACAGGTGTAACAGAAAATCAGTGGGACATTTTCATGATAAAGAAGATAGTTACACACACCAAGACTAATCTGATCCCTGCTGCTTGTTGGTAATAAACTCTGAAAGTTAATTCAGTAAGTTAAAAATAGACTGACTGTATTGTAGGTCTTGTAGTACCTTTCTGCTTTATATTTTATTTGCCTTTGTGTTCCACAAATATGTCTGAATGCTGAGTTGATGATTTCTGAAGATGAAGTATGAGAAAAGAAAGCTTCTAGGCTTAGGTCTCTGGACAGTTTTGGTAACATTGGATAAAAATTTGAAATCTTTTGAGTCAATGTACTGCCCCAGTGCAGAGAACCCAAAGGAAGTTCACCTTTCAGTGAAATCTACTTAACAATGAGTTTTACATCTGAGTTGACCTATTCTATTGTGCACACTCTGTACCAAACAACTAAAAATGCAGCAATAACTAGCAAAATTGAAAAGATACTTATCTACAAATTACAGCCATTTAACAAGTAAAGATGCTGATTATTTCAAACAATAATTTGAATCTCAAACAAACAAAATAAATATTTTGTTTTAAAAAAAGTCACATTCAAGGAAAAGGCTCTGAAAGCAAGTTATTTTGGAATTATCCAAAGCATAATGTATAGCCTAGAAAAGGAAAAGTTGCATAGTTGGTAAGAACAGAATAGCAGGTAAAGTCATAATTAGGAAAATGCTACATTTTTGTTTTCCCAAACAAAAATGGAAAAAGTCACATTCTCAACCAGCATAATATGTTGACATATTGATGGCATGTCACATGATGCTGAAGGTATTTTGTATAATATATTGAAAAGTTACAGCTTCGTTTTCCATTTCGATGAATAAACAAATTTCACCAATAAACATCATGCTGTAGTATTTTGTAAGATTTGTAAATAATGTTGAAATTTAAGAACTTATTTTTCTACTGCAGAATACTGCCCAAAACAAGTAAAGGACAAGATACTTTTTCTGTTCATCTTTATATCTGAAAACAGAAAGTCTATTTTGCAAGAACACCGCTGGCATCCATGTTGATAATGCCCCAAGAAAATTCACCTTCACACTGACATCACAACACACTGATTTCTTTCCAGAGAGCTACTGGTGTTAAAAACACTTAAATACCAAATAAAAAAAAATCTGAGTAATGCTATAAGAATGATTAATATTAAACATAGACCAGTTAACTGTAGATGGCTTGAAGATGGTATGAGAATCTTGAAAGAGACCACCTAACAAACCTACATCCATGGGTTGGCAGAGGAAGAGGTCTCAACAGGGTGTTTGAGCTGAAAGGTAGCACTTTGAAGAAATTAGTAGGTCAGAGTTTGCTAGAGGCTTTCAAGGCGAAGTATGGCTGCAGAAACTAGGCTATTTCCATTACCTTATCCAGAAGAACAAACCTTTGTATGGCCCATAAATTTCTTTTTTATTTCAAGTGACATGATTACTGAATTTAAAGAAATTGAATCTTTAGGAAAAAACAAGTCACAGAAGGAAATCGCGAAATGTTTCAACTGCTGCTTGGGCTTGAAATTGAGGACGATATAAGCATATTAAAAACCATCCAGAGAACTGCAGAGCAACACTGAGTGTACTTTTCCTTTCAATCCAAGTGTCTGACTCGGTGAGGGATGCTTTCTCTAGATTTTCTCCTCATCACGAGAATTCGATTTTCAGAAAAGAGGAAGAATTTTGAGCTGAAGCCTGATTATTCACCACAAATGACAATGAGAGTTCTGCCCTTACATGAGTTCTGGGTTTCTATGAAGGCAGGGTATCCTGCCATTTACAGTGAAGCAGTGAACATTTTGCTGTGGTTCTCAACTTTTTTGATTTATGACCAAACATTTTCTTTTTTAAGAAACACCAAGGGCAGAAATTGTCTGATCATAGTCAAAAATGAAGTAATCAAATGCTTATCTTGTATATTTGACCTAGAATTGAGTATTTTTGCAGCCAAAACCAAGCACAAGTTTCACATTACATGTGTAAATTTCATTCTTTCCTTTTGTTTCAAATAATACTTTTAACCATATTCAGGTCTATAAAAGACGCTAGGAAACCAAAACACAGCTGCATAATAATTTTGTAACTTCTAGGTCTATGTTTCAGCCTAATCATGTCACTCACAAAGAAAGTTTGTTAAAGCTTTAAACTAAATTTTTAAAATTATACTTAAAGTTCTGGAATATATGTACATAATGTGAAGGTTTGTTACATAGGTATACACATGCCATGGTGGTTTAGTGCATCAATCACCCCATCATCTCCATTAGATATTTCTCCTAATGCTAACCCTCCCCTATGCCTTCACCCCCCCAGCAAGCCCCAGTGTATGATGTTCCCCTTCTTTTGTCCATGTGTTCTCATTGTTTAACTCCCACTTATGAGTGAAAGCATGCAGTTTGGTTTTCCGTTCTTGTGTTAGTTTGCTGAGAATGATGGTTTCCAGCTTCATCCATGTCCTTGCAAAGGACATGAACTTCTCCTTTTTTATGGCTGCATAGTATTCCATAGTATATATGTCCCACATTTTCTTTATCCAGTCTATCATTGATGGGCATTTTGGTTGGCTCCAATTCTTTGCTACGGTAAACAGTGCTGCAATAAACATATGTGTGTGTGTGTCTCTATAGCAGAATGATTATACTAAAGACTTTGACTTTTATATATGTCCTAAGCTTTATTTTTATTTACATTGCTTTGACTTATTATTTTAGGAGTTATACTATTCATCATTCACAATAAATCTTCGTGTCGTAAATAATATTAATCAAAGTCAATTGAAAAATTTTATTTTAATTAAACCTATCAAGTTTACCTTTAAAAAAGTAAATCTCAGTTGCAGTACATACAGCTCCATAAAGACAATGCCAGCGCAAGTGAGAACCAGACAGGCACTGTGTGATTCTGGATAATTCTGTGACTCGCTAAGGAAAAATAACTAAACTTGGACAAAGGAGAGCCTAAGAAGCCAAGAGACAAAAGTGTTTTCACAGCATTCTTTGTGCAAACTTGCTGGGAGGAGCAGAAGAAACACCCAGATGTTCAGTCAACTTCTCAGTTTTCTAAGAAGTGCCCAGAGAGGTGGAAGACCATGTCCACTAAGAAGAAAGAAAAAGTTGCAGATGCTGCAAAGGCAGACGATGCTTGTTACAAAAGAGAAATGAAACACATATACCTCCTAAAGAGAAACAAAAAAGAACTTAGAAGATCCCAATGCACCCAAGAAGCCTCCTTCAGCCTCATTCTTTTCTGAGTATCCCCCCAAAATTGAAGGAGAACATCCTGGCCTATTCATTGGTGAAGCTGCAAGGAAACTGGGAGAGACGTGGAATGACACTGCTGCAGATGACAGTCAGCCTTAAAAGAAGAATGCAAGGCTGAAGGAAAACTGTGCAAAGAATATTGCTGCACACTGAGCTAAAAGAAAGCCTGATGTAGCAGAAAAAAAAATAGGAGTAAGAAAATGAAGGAAAAGGAGGAAGATGGAGATGAGGAGGAGGAAAAAGATGAAGATGAAGATAAAGAAAGAATAAGGAGGAAGAGGAGGAGGAAGAGATAATGACAACAAATAAGATGGTTCTTGTCTAAAAGTGTTTTTCTTGTCCAAAAAACATTTAACTCACCTGTAAACAACTGATTCGTTTTAAAGAAACAATTGAAATGTAAGGCTGCATAAAACTTGTTTTTAAAAGGTACAGTGTCTTTCTCTGCATCGTTAACACACTACCCAATGTGTCTTTAGATAACTCTCTCCAAACAGCATTTTCAATAGCCAGTAACCTTACCTAGCATGGTATGGGGGTTGTAAATTGACATGGAAATTTAAATAGTTCTTACTGGTACACTGCACAAATTAGTTATATGTGGAGACGGTAGTTCTTTCATCCTCAATTGTCTTTGATGCAGCTTATACAAAATAATTGTTTTGTTAACTGAATACCACTCTATAATTGTTAAAAAAAAAAAAAAAAAAAAGAGTTGCAGCCATGTTGTTGACATTCTGGATGCTTTTAAGTAAATACAATTAAAAAATTATTTTGGCTTAAGCCAGTTATTTACTAACAGAAATTTATTATGTTAATCTATGCATTTTAAGAATTTATTAAAATAAAGGAATTAAAATTTGAAAAGATAAGCTAAGTTTATTGCGTTTCTTTTTTCAAGAAAGGTTAGCTAAAAAATCATCTTTAGTTGTGAATAGGGAAAAAGCACTCTTGCCATTCACTGTATACCACATACCATACCTTGTTAGCATTTTTTTAAAGTAGACATTTGGGGGAATGGGGGTTTTTTTGGTTTATTTGTTTGTATGTTTAGATGGACTCTTGCTCTGTCACTCAGGCTGGAGTGTGGTGGCACAATCATAGCTCACTGCAGCCTCAAATTCCTAGGCACAAGCGATCCTCTGCGTTAGGCTCCTGAGCAGTTGGGACTACAAGCAAGTCCCACCATATCTGGCTAATATTTTTTTCCTTTGTAGAGATAGGGTCTCATTGTGTTGACCAGGCTGGTTTTCAACTCCTGACCTCAAGTGATCCTCCTTCCTCAGCCTCCTAAAGTGTTGGCATTACATAGTAATTACATAGTAGACATTTGTAATAAGAATTTTAACTCTACTTGGATAAGGTTTTTAAAATCCAGAAGAAATTGTAAAATTTTTTTTTAAAAAAAGAAAAACTAAAGTTTGTTCTACTCATACTATTGACTTACATTGAAGTTGATATCCTTAGTGGGAAGAAGAACCACAAGAAATGAGTGGGCTGATAATAAGTTAGCCAAAATAAACATATCATAGAAAACTATCATTCTATCTCCAAAAGTGTATTAATAGTATTTTTAGTTTATTATGTCTGCAACTTACTGATCATGCTGATATACTGGAAGTTATGGCAATAATTTTTTGTCAAGGATTCTTTAAGATCCCAAAATTATTGAGAAATCTTGGTCTAAGGAGAAGAAATCGAGAGCCTAAGATTAAAGGTTGAAGAAGTCCAACCTTTCAGATCAGATGGAGGAGCACTGGCTGGTAAATGAATAAGAACAAGGAGCAACTGAAGAGGTAGTAGAAAGTCCAAAAGGATCTAGTATCATGGAAATCAAGTCAGTGGAGGGTCTACTGGAGTGGCATGGTCAGCTTTGTTGTGCTTTGATAAGAGGGTAAATGATATGAAACTTAATAATGTTTGTTGAACTTAGCTTCAGGGACATGATTGACAATTTTGGTTTAGCCCTTTCAGAGGAAAATTAGTTAATGAATGAGAGCTAAGGAAATGGAGCCACTGAGAATAAAGACAAGTGCTGCCTTGCTGTGTCTACTTCTTATGCATGAGTAAAGATGGAGAGGATTAGGGTGGTAACTGGAGGGGAAAATAGGATAAAGAGACTTTTATAAATTAAAAGACTTCTATACGTTTAAATGTTGATGAGGAAAATCCAATAGAAAGAGAGGAGAAGATATAGAAGAGAAGGAGGATAATAAAAACAGGATAATAAAGAAATGGGCTTCTGACATTGGTGAGAGGATTGGCTCAATGACAAGAACTATCACCTCCAACCACAATGGGAGGAGGACATGGGGGTACAGAGGCAGGTAGGCTTGTAGTGGGGAAGGTGCTTTAGTTTAGCCTGCTTGGAATCCCATCATTTTAGCTTTTAGTTCTGTGCTCTCTCCATTACATTACAATTCCTTGAATGTACACTAAAACAAGCATGTTTAAAATAACAGCATTTTACAATATTTATCTCTCCTTGCTTTCCTTTCTTATGCCCTTCCTATGCTTATGCTTGCCTATGCTCCCGTTTTCCCCATGGGACCAAGAACAAGGAGCTCTTTTAAGTTTATTGAGTAGAGTCAATAACTCAAAAACCCTTTATGGCCTTGTATAATAGTGAACATTTTTGTCAGGAATCATATCATAATTGGGCTTTGAATAAGAACAAAGTCCATATGCCACTACTCTTTTCAGACATTAAACCAAAAAGAACAGGAAAAAAAGCTCTGAATTCAAGCACATATTGTGTCACCACTCCTACATCATGTCAGTATATACTGTGAATGCTATGAAATTTAGGAAGTTTCTGGTAAGGAAAATTATTTGTGCTTTTGAAAGAGAGTAGGTAGAAATACGGGAAGTTAAAGATTAATTGCTTCTTCCAAGCAGGAACAAAACTGGGCTACTGTTCAACTTCTCACTTCAGTTTTTATTCTAAATTAGCTTTAAAAATCATAGCAAAGTGGACAAATAAGTAATTCTTGATGATGCGTAACAAGTAACAAGGATGAAGAAATCATTTATTACTCTTGACACTTCATATAGAAAACAAACTCTTCTAAATGAGACCTTGCATCAGGGAAATAATTTCATTATACAGAAATATTTTAAATCTATATTTCATTATACAGAAATGTTTTTGACCTACAGATTTTAGATTTCCAGGGGAACAAAATTTTTAATTAAGTATAAAAATTTTTGGAGGCTTTTTTTTATATATCTAAAACCTTACATTAGATTGAAAGCTCTCTAAAGAGGAAATTGTTTTTTAATAAGGTGAACTGTATCAAATGTCTGACTTTTGAGCTAAAGAGGGTAGAATACCCACAGTGACATAGGGTTCAATTTACTAGAACCATGTAGCACTTGATAGGCACCTGATAAATTATTTTTAAATGAACAAATAAGCCTGAGAACTCAGACATGTATTCTATTATATCTGGAAAACGCATTCTAGAACATCAATAGCAAGCCAACTTCAAATATTCAACAAAACAGCACATGATTACAAATTAACTACTATACAAACATGAAAACTTATAATTATCGAAAAAGTTCTTGACAGTTTCTGATACCGTTAACAAAATCAACTTGGAGGATCTAAAATTTACTCAGTTGGTATTCTAGAAATGCCAGCCTTGTAGAGGTCAATGAAATATTAGCCAAAAGGGGAAACAAATCCACACTGAAGAATGAAGGTCCAATTACTGAAAGTAACTTTTTTCCCAATTTCATTTTCATATATTAGGAAAACATCAGAAAAAGTTCACAAACTCTGAAAATAAACAAAATATAACTTTTTGCAGTTATGTTGAATTTAAACTTGAATGTTATCGTAAACCTTCTGGAATATTTTAGGTGGAGCACACTTAATAGAAGTTGCAATTTTCAAATAATTTTAAAATTCTGACATTAAAACTAGTGTGCGGTCTAAATTTCAGAGCACTACAATACCTACAAACACATACAGCCCACTCCCTATCATATCCCCTATTTTATTTTTTATAGCACTTAGTATTATTTAAAATAAATATTTATTGAATAAATAGGTGAATCTACTCATTTTATAATTACATATTGAGCCCATATCCTGTAAAAACAATTATCTTTTATTTTTTAATTATAAATTTTTTTAACAGATGATAGCTCTAATTCAGAATACAGGAAATCTTCTGTTTCTTTTTATCTCACTAATGAAAATATAAACTGTTCTATGTGATAAAAGCCAGTTATAGCAGTCATGTATTTTTATAAAGACATTGTAAATTACTAACTTTTAATAAAAAATTTTCAAAAGCCATGTGTGCCCATTTTTGCAAGCAATTCAATAATAAACACAGCTGTTGCGCTGAGACGCCTCAGTAACTGCTCTAATTAGTCATTTTTGAATCTGTGCTTCCGTAAAATATTTCTGGCACTATGTGCTAAACATTGTACATGGCACATCTCACTGAATTTTCACAAAAATCCTTGTGATAGGAGCTAATATTGTCACTATTCCTTTGGATAAGGAAACTGAAGCTCAGAAAGATTCAGTAATTCTCCCAGGGTGACATAACTGGCAGGAAATAAAACTGTTATTCATATCCACACCTCATCCAAATCACTTGCCTTTAATTTCTATGTTATATGGTCTCTCACTTGGGAATAAGAACTTCTTCCTTTTTGAAACACTTAATATTGTTCCAACATTACAAGAAGTCACCAGCATCAGGAGAGATGGCAGGCTATCTTAGGGAGGCCACAGAAACCATGGTCCTCTTCCCTTGCCCTTCAAGAGATACACGTTTAAATAATTTAAATATTTCAGGCTTACTCTGCTTCTTAAAATATGTAGTTTTATACTGTGTTTAAAAACTTCAAAGGTATACCCAAGTTGACAGCCCCCATTCACAAATTATTCTCTCTGCCTCGGAGCTGTGATCGACAGCAATCCCCTTTAACAGGAATGATTACACCCTTCCTTCCACTAAAAGCATAACTTTATGCTTTTCCTCCTGGACTCTCTTCAAGAATCTCCTTCTCAATGAAGTGATTCCTGAATGATCTTAACTAACTCCAGGGCAAAGAAATGTTTACTTATTTCTACCACGGGCACTCTACGCTCTGGAGGAGCTGGGTGTCTGTTTCTCTCTTCTGCATGCGTCAGTATCATCAGTCCTGTCTACCTTATTACACTGGTGCCCCAAAAGTAAGGATTCTACAGTGAGCATGTTCCCCATGGTTAGGAATTGAATCCGGACTAAAATGCTACAGGTGATTGTGTCATTCTGCTGAAAAGCAAAGTTCTGTTCACAAGGTCACCAAATCCTTTCCTGCTTTAGGTGTTTGCTATTACTGGCTGCCCCACAGTCCTGTGCCACCTCCCAAACCAGGAAGCACATGCTGTTTCCTATCCCTCCTGCTACTTTTGAGGAAATGCTTGGCTTTGAGTAATCAGGGATGCATTGGCTGGAAACACTAGTGATGGAGACAGAAGGGAGGCTGACACCTAATCCAAAAATGTGAGGACTTTTGCCTAGCCAGGTGTTTGACTTTCTACATTTCCTCTTGCTGTTCTGCCTCTAAGTACTGTCTACACATGAACAGTGATCATGTGCACACCAATACTAAAATTTTACTAGTCCAGTTAGATGTGAAGTGTAAATACTAAGTGATACTAAGTATGTTTACTGAATATATTTTCTTTTTACAGTTCAATTCTAAATTGTTACTATCCACCTAAAACAAGGAGGCATTTTGTAACCATCAAACAGAAAGAATGTTTCCATGTTTCCATTAGGAAAAACAAGAAAAAATTCCAACTCCCTTAAATTCTATATCAACCAACAGTAAACAAACTATTCACAGGAAGAAAACAAATTAATTTTGAGTCAAAGAGGAAAATGTAAGATAAAATTGCTAATCTTTATTGTGTGTTTATTACTAGGTCAATTCAGATTCTCCAAGAAGCAGGTAGCAAGACAGAATTAGATGTGAAAGAAATACACTCAGAGAAATGCTCATGAAATATAAAGAGGCCAAGGAGCAAGAGGAACTGTAAAAGCCCCCAGATCACGTTGCTGTTTTCAATACTTCTTTATTTACAAGTAAATGAAATTGTCTGAGTTTTGACAATTATAATATTTTATTTCTGATTAATCAGAAAAGTTTGCTATAAAAATTGGTCATTTCTGATATTAGCACATAAATTTTTTATTGTAATTTCAGAACTAATGTCAAGACTGAGCATATCATAGGATGGAAGCAATTGTGAGTGCCTGGGACCCTCAAAATCTTCAAATCCAGCTTTCCCCACAGAGATGGTCTTTCAACTTTTGCCTGAACATTACCCTTGTGAGGGAAATAGTTTCATCACAAAGCAATCTAGTTTATTACTGGAACAGTGAAGGTTCTTCTTTTTATTTATTTTTATGTAGCCTTTAGGGAAATCTTCCTACAGCCTTCCACCTAGAGCTATGAGAAGGGATAGGGGAAGAAAGTTACTGGAAGCCTCCTTCTTCTCCGCCCTGGGCTAATGAACCCTAGTTCATCTCATGATTTCTTTTATAAAATTGTTTCTGGAATGATAGCCACCTCAATCAACCTCCTCCAGATCTGCTATAAATTTTTTGTATCCTTCAAAATATGTGGCAACCCTAACTTGATTGTCCAGCCGAATGAAGTGACTACACTGAATACAGTGTGATAATCTAGTCTCTGTATTTCTCCTAATGAATTAGAATTTTGGCATCACATGCCACAGCATTGCTTCATATGAATTTGTACTTAAAAGAAAACTTGAGGCCATAGAACTATAAAATTAAATCCAGGAAAAACCTCAAAGATGATATTCTTCCAGCATCCTCTTTCTTGGATAAGGAAATTAAGATTCTAAAAGATCTCGTGCCAAAAGTCTCACAGTTAGCTTGTGGCAGTTGAGATTAAAGTTTGACATTCCTAATGCAATGTTTTGTTTTGGTTTCCTGTAAAGTGTGATTGAGTTTGTTCTCCCTACCCATCATCACTGAAATAGTTTCTTAAGCTCAGTGCAAAATTTTACATTTATCCTTTTGTACATGCAATTTAGATTTTGTGGATTCTCTCAATCGCCAGCCATAGGAGTCTTTTTAATGATTAGGTGACGAGAATTTGAAAGTGGGCTAGTAAAATATTCCGAATCATTGTATTAAAATGAATTTTGGGTCCCAAATGCTGATTAGTCCCACTTATCTCCCAAGGGCAGCCCCTGTATTCTGCTCTATCTGGGCCCATTCTTTTGCCTTGCCTACTTTTTTGAACTTGATAGCAAAACATCTGGATCTATTGGATAACACTGCTCACCAACGCTGATCATCTTCATCTTTAACCAAGGCAAGTATGCCACCTTATAAAGGACTTTGCACTGGACACGATGGCTTTCACCCTACTCGAGAGGCTGAAGTGGAAAGATCATTTGAGCCCAGGAATTCCAGGCTGCAGTGAGCTATACTAATTCCACTGCACTGCAGCCTGGGTGACAGAATGAGATCCCTAATAATAATAATAAAGAAATAATAAAGAAGTTTTCTTCTCTGAGTCTTTAAATATTTAATTATTCCCACCTATTTATTCTCCTTAGCTGAGACTTCAGCTAGTGTTCTGACTAAACGGCTTATCCTAGCACTGGTTGATCATGTCATTCTACTAGTTCACTTCACCTCCCCAGAGGGAAGACCTTCAATCCCCAAGTAGAACCTTAGATTAAGGTGCCATTAATTCACAGGTTCATCTCCACCTGTTCATGTCCATCTACATTTACTCAATTATTTTTTAGCATGTCTGCTATGTGTAAAGCACGTATGAGCTTTCACTTTTTCATTTGGTGGCTTGTTTTGGCTCTTTAAACTTACAGTTAAAGCCTACTGATTTCTTCCCTGTTTTGAGTATTTCAACCTATTGTTAAAGTCTACCAGTTTTTTCTAGTTAATATACAAATGCACTTTAAATCAAAGGAAAACAATGTTTTAAAGCCAAATGTAGCATGTATATATTTTAAATGTGTAAATTGGAAACCTTTGGCCTTTAACTGGTTTTGCTAAGAATTTAACAGTACTCTTGCTGTAGTTATTTGCTCTAAGATACTCATTGGAACCACAATTTATTAATATCGTCTACACAGCCAACATATTAAGTTGCTGTTATAGAGGACTCAATTATTCACTCAGTAATTTCATTTTAGCTTCTCTGTGTTGGTGTTGGTGTTGTTATTTTAGCTTCCATTCCTCCTTATATTACTGTCCCCCACCAAAGATAACATGGAGATTAAATGATTCCATATTCTGTGCTAACCATGCTCAGGAAGAAAAAAGAAAACTATCTAGAGAGCACTCCATCTTTCAACAGCTTCTCTTCCCTACCTGTCTATTGAGGCTTAGCAGGCGACAATGCCTTGAAGGAAGAATAAGTCATTTAAAGATTGCCATTACTTCCTGGTAACAAAATGAAACATGGCAAGTTACAATTTTACTAACATGAACTTGATTTTTTTTCTCTCAATTATCCATGTATCTATCTATCTATCCAAAAGCAAACAAGCAAAAATATTTCAGAAACCCATCCTATAAGTTCAGCAGTTTGATTTAGTTAATTCAAGGGAACATCAGGGTGAGAAAACCTTTCAATGCTCTGAAATTTAACATAAATTCACCTGAGAGGGTATGAGAGTTTTATGCTTGGTTTTAGAAAAGAAATATTCCTGTGAAAACTTTGAATTGTTGGAGCATGATATAGTAATCCCAGCTCAGTTCACTCTGTACTGGTTGACATATGCCTACTGTAAATTCCTTATCTTGACTTAGCTGATCCTCTAGAAAGAAGCTCTGCTGTCCCCACACTCGTGCTCCTCAGGAATCATGAAAAAGAGTTCTAAAAGTTTAGGAGAAGTCAATCAAACATACCAAACACAGGAATTATAGAGGCTCTTGCTACTGGACTACTTCTGAAATTAGTAATCTGATTAATTATTTGCTCATTGTAACAACTCAAGGCAGTCTAGTACAGGGTAAAGAGCTAATCTACCTACATCTAAATCCTGTCTCTGATACTTACAAGTTGTGTAATTATGTAAACATTTCTTAACATGTTTTGTCTCAGCTTATCTATAAAACAAAGATGTTAACAGTACTTATTAAGAAAATTAAATAAATTAATACATGTAGAAAAGTTAAATAGTGTGTAGTAAGTGTTATAAGTGTTAGGTATTATTTTTATAACCTCAACCTTCTAATAATAAAATGTTAACCTTCTAATAATAAAAGGATAACATAAACATATTCCATTATGTTTAAACTCCACAGCATGTGAATCCTTAGCAGAAATTCTAATTGTCTTAGTCTATGTTACGCTGCTCTAAAAAAATAACTAAGACTGGGTATTTTATAGAGAAAGGAATGTATTTGGCTCATAGTTCTGGAGGCTGGGAATTCCAAGGTGAAGGGGCTGTATCTTGTGAGGGCCCTCTTGCTGGGTAATCCCATGGCAGAAGACAGGAGGGCAAAAGAGCATGACAGATGTGGGAGAAGACAAATTCATCCGTGTATCAGGGACTCACTCCTGTGACAACTAATTCACTCCTGCACTAATGGCATTAGTCCATTTTTGAGACTGAAGCCCTTATAACCTAACCATTTCTTAAGAGTCCCACCTGTCAATACTATGGCATTGAGAATTAAGTTTCCCACACATGAACTTTGGAGGACATATTCAAGCCATAGCACTGATATACTGTCCAGAGGTCTTTGTTTACAATTCTTTGATATGTCTGACGCCAGATCATACACATTGTGACAAACCAAAAGATTTTATTCTATTGGTGAAACTCTGTCCTTGGGTCAGTGAAGGTGTGAAAACTGAAGTAGCCATTACATGACCATGACATTTATCATTATATGGAAACAAAAGTACATCAATGTCTCTTTTTTCATTTAGCACCTAACTTTGGTGCTAAATGGAGAAATGAGGCAATCACACAGGCTTGACAGATTAGTGAAGGGCAAACAAGAGAGGTAAAAACATGGTTTGAATTAGCCTATGAATTATTTCTATATCTTTCCTCACTTGAGCATGATTAAATAAACATTTACATATTCACAATAGCAATTAGAAGAAAACATTTTAAACATGTTGGACTAAACTAAAAAAATCTTATAACGTACAAACAACCATTTCAACCACTACCTTGAACTTACAAGTATTATTTCATCCTTCAGGATCCCAAGCGATACATAAATTTAAAGCAGAGAGCTCACAAGAACCCCAGTAGAAAGGAAACAGCTGGTTAGCAGCTGCATAGTGATACCATACGCCAGTTTTCAATGAAAAATAACAGGTTTGATGAGAGCCTATAAGCTAAACCTCTTATCCCTGGTTACTTCGTGGCTAAACAAGGAGGTTCTCTCATGTTTTATTCCCTTCACATTTGGGATCCATCCTGCAGCCCTAGATTAAAGGCAAAGAAGAAACATGCATTTCAGTCACGCTATCTGCTTTCTAAATCCAAATTCAAAACTATTATTCATTCAAAGTAAATATGCATAGCATATCAGGAGACAGAACATTTTGTCCAAGGAGATCCAAAGAAAGCATGTTAATTATAACTTGTATTCACGTAGCACCTAACTTAGGAGGAGTTCAAAGCAAATGCACGTGTGGAAAAGGTCAAACCCACCAGCTAAACAGGAAGGCCATGGAGCTTCTTTTCCATTCCATGTCATCCATATAAGGCAGGGTTTCCATTTATGTCTAAGTTTAGATATCATCAGAAAAGTCAAACCAAAAAAGAATGATGAAAATTGTGCTAAAATGTGGTTGATGTTTATGTCTTCTGTGCCAACACAACCCCTTGGTGGAAAGTCTGAATCAGCTTCTCCGAGAACTTACTTATGATACATAATTAGAAGCTTTTACTGCTAAAAAAATTTTTTTAAGCACTCGATAAAGCTCAGCATATAGTTTGTATAACCAGGTTATAAGGTTATAGCACTATGGGAGTTCAGAAAAATATGAAGCTTTGGTTTGTGGTGGGGGAGGTCAGTGAGGTCCACAGGTTGAAGGCAGTTGTTATTCAATAGGCAGAAATAAGGAAGAAAATTGGGACAGACATGCAAGGAGGATAGAATGACATAAAACAAGAAAATGAAGTGAAAAAAGTGAGATATATAAAGGGAGTGGTGAGTGGCTCCATATGTCTAAAGATGGGTTAGGGTTAGAAAATTTATGACATGGGGAGTATTGTATAGGGCTTAAAAGTGAGGGTGTGAGTCCCAGCTCTGCCATATGGCAACCTTGTGACCCTGAACAAGTTATACAAACTCTTCAAGCCTTCGTTTCCTCTTCATTAAGATGGAGTTAATAATATTACATAGCTCATAGATTTCCATCAAATTAAGTAAGATAATTCCTGTGATAATCACAAAGGGAGAAAATATGTTCTATTATTCATCTTTGTGTGTCTGGAAGTAAGCACAGTGCTTGATATATAGTAAGTGCTCAATAAATGTTAGCTTCCATGATGATTAAGAATTTTAAGATAAGACAAAAGAGGAAGATCCAAAGCAACAAGACTTGGGACTATCATGTTAAGGGCTTTGGATTGTATATAATGATAAATGGAGAGACAAGAGTAAAGTTTGTGATTTGAACATTACTTAAGTTAATCTAGAAAATAAATTGTAAGGAGACTAGAATTAAGACCACCATGGAGAAAGCTAAAGAGAGACCAAGCTAGATGGATGACTGTTGTGTCTGGAAAAAGGAGAAAGAAGAAATATCTTAGAGGAAGCTTAGGAGCAACCCATAAAAAAGCCATAGAATATTTTCTACATCTTCATAAAAACAAAAGAGCTGAACTCAAAATGACTTAAGCTCAACATTAGACTGACCACTGGGACAATAAAACAAACTCTAAGACTTGAATATCCTGAAGATATAAATTCCAAATAAATTAGACATTTACTGGCAGGAAGTTAGAACCTTCATCTTAATGAAGAAAAATTCGGGAAAACAGACTATTTCTATGACTTAGACCTCAATCAAAGTCCCAAGGGGGATATTTATTTAATAAAATAAATTAGGAGTGCTGACTGGGTAGCCAAGCTTCCCGAGGTCAGTTTCAGCACTGCCACTTTCTAGTTGTGTAGCAAGTCACTCAAACACTGCATACCTGTTTGCTCCTCTGTAGAATACTCACCCCTTGCTGGTATCTAGTTATTAACAATTTTATTTTTAAAGGTTTTGTGAGGATTAATGATTTAATATGCTTTTACACTTAGAACTGTGCCAGGTACATAATTAACCATTGATAAATATTAGCTATCTTAATCCTTCTACTACTTCTATTTGATTTGGGCCAAGATTTACTGGTGGCATGTGGATCAATCTCAAATGCTATGCCACTTTCCCTGTGATTCACAATGATGACCCATACACCATGATATACCACTGCCCCTAATAAAATGGATTCATTTTCCACTTCCCCTAGCCTCCCACATACCAAAGATACAAGGGTTGACAATTTTGGATATAATTTGAAATATAATCCCTCCCTGAATGCATCATGCATGTTCACATCATAAAATGAAATGGCTCTAAAAACCAAGTATTATGGCTTCAGATGACTGATAACAGATGTTAAAACAAATTCCTGATTTAGGTTAAAAACTGTCAAATACTTTTAATATTTATATAATTTTTTAAAAGAGACATTTTCAAATATGAGTTACAAAAACAAAATCTATATTCAAAGTACATACTGTATAGGGATTTAAAACAAAATTAGCCAGTGGCTCATGCCTGTAATTCTAGTACTTTGGGCGGCAGACATGAGAGAATTGCTTAGGTCAGGAGTTTGAGACTAGCCTGGGCAATATAGTGAGACCTTGTCTCTAAAAAAAGAAAAAAAAATTAATTAGCTGAGCATAGTGGTGCATCTGTAGTCCCAGTTACTTGGGAGGCTGAGATGGGAGGATCACTTGAGCCTGGGAGGTGGAGATTACAGTGAGCCAAGATTGAGCCATTGCATTGCAACCTGGGCAACAGAATGAGACATTGTCTCAAAAATAAATAAAATAAAATAAAATAAACCAATTTTGTGTTATCCTTTTAGAAAATGAGTTTTAAAATAATAAAAAGTGTTCTGTTTATCACCACAGAGTAGACAATTACTACATAACTACTATTAAAATACAAAATGTAGACAATGAACTCATAAAAATAAAATAATTATACTGTTTATCACCACATAATTGCTATATAAAAATATGAGCTATATATTAATTCAAGTGTCTTATTCTAACACACAAACTTGCTGTTGCACATTATAGGCCATTTCAAGCCTTTGATGTTTAATTACTATTTAATGATAGACAACGAATTCTAAACCAGTTCACAAGGTTGAAACTATTTCTTGGATCAATTCAGCATCCACTGAAATTTTAACTACCCTGAATTACTAGTTTAGTGTCATAATGGACATGCTAAATGAATTATTTCATCCACTATTGAGAATAAGCTAAGTACACTGGAAATCCAAATTTCCTGATATCTGAAAAAAATAAGAAAGAAAAAGCTACAGATTTTTAAAAGGGCATTGAGAAGACTTCAGAATGAATTAGTATAAGTAACCACAGCTCTCTAATTTCTAGGTTTATTTCGTTAAACATGGAATCTTTGAAATAGTCCTTTAACATAGAATAGAGTTTTATTTATCTCAAATTTTCCCACACTGATCAGGAAGTGACAATCATGAATGCGTAAAGAAATACTTTAAAAGTGAAGATGACCTTTCCAGAAAGTGCACTCCCATTTCATGCATAATTAGTCTACAAGTCAAACAAAAAGACCATGATTATTTTATAAAACCACATCTGTCTAGATAAAGCAAACCATATTTTTATGTCACTCCATAAGATTAAGCAACATGATTAAGTATTCACATCTGTTATCATTTTATTCTTCTCCTTTATTATCAACTAAAAAGAAAACATGAAAGAAGTGAATTGATCTTTAACCAAAGGAAAAAGGAAAATACTCCACCTTTGGCTTATCAACATTGGCAACTATTGCCAAGCTCTGGGCTCAAAAGACCTTATAATTACCTTCAGGGTAAGGGACAGTAACAGCATCCAAATTCCTCCCAACAGAGCTTCCATGCAATTTATCTTATTGCCTCCTGAAAACAAGATGTATATGTTAGGTTTGCAGTGTCAGTATGATCCCTTCCATTCTTCAGTGTGAGAAATAAGCAGGTAGCAATAGGTATCATGGCTAAAAACTCAGGCTTGTATTAGAATGCTGGGAATTCTAATCTCAGAAACCCTACTTACAGAATGTATGACTCTGGGCAAACTACTCCTCTAAACTTCAGCTCTTTTATCTACAACATAGGTGCACACAAGGGGCTTAGAACAAGCCGTGGTACAATGTAAGTCCTCAATAAATAGTAAACAGTAAAATTATTATCACAACCTAATCAAGAATGACAGACACATTCTGCAGCAAAGGCATGAATGATGAGTGTATTTGTGTGAGTGGATACTGGGCTTTCTGTTTGTTACTTTCAGCCAGAGGAGACAGCATTAGAGAAATAAGTGTGGCCAGGATTCAGTTCTTAGAAGCATAGAATAAGCCCTATTTTGGCTCTCTGCTCCTCCCGTGAGAGACAGCCGCATTTACTTGTCCATCACAGCACCAGCCACATGATGGTGAAGATGAAGGTTGGAGTCAAGGGATTTGGCTATTTTGGGTGCCTGGTCACTAGCTGGTAAAGTGGGTACTATTGCCATCAATGATCTCTTCATTGACGTCAACTACCTGGTCTACATGTTTCAGTATGATTCCACCATGGCAAATTCCATGGCACCATTAAGACTGGGAATGGGAAGTTTGTCATCAATGGAAATCCCATTACCATCTTCCAGGACAAAGATCCCACCAAAATCAAATGAGGCAATGCTGGCACTGAGTACGCTGTAGTGTCCACCAGCATCTTCACCATCATGGAGAAGGCTGGAACTCACTTCTGGGGAGGGGGGCCCAAAGGATCATCATCTTTGACCCCTCTGCTGAAGCCATCATGTTCATGATGAAAGTGAATTGTGAGACAACAGCCTCAAGATCATCAGCAATGCCTCTTGTACCACCAATCGCTTAGCGCCCCCGGCCAAGGTTATCCATGACAATTTTGGTATCGCAGAAGGACTTATGACCATAGTTCATGTCATCGCTGACACCCAGAAGACTGTGAATGGCCCCTCCAGGAAACTGTGGCCTGATGGTCAGAGGGCGCTCCAGAATACCATAACTTTAACTACTAGAGCTGCCAAGGCTACCGTCAAGTCATCCCTGAGCTAAACAAGAAGCTCATTGGCATGGACTCCCATATCTCCACCACCAACGTGTCAGTTGTGTACCTGATCTGCTGTCTGGAAAACCTGACAAATGTGATGACATCAAGAAGGTGGTGAAACAGGCATCAGAGGACCCTATCAAGGGCATCCTGGTCTACATTGAGCACCAGGTTGTCTCTTCCGACTTCACCAGCGACACTCACTCTTCCAACTTTGATCCTGGAGCTGGTATTACCCTCAATGACCACTTTATTAGGCTTATTTCCTGGTATGACAGTGAATTTGGCTACAGCAACAGGGTGGTGAACCTCATGGCCCACATGGCCTCCAGCTGCAGTGAGAGCACGAGAGGAAGAGAGAGGCCCTCAGCTGCTGTGGAGTCCCTGCTTTGCTCAGACCCGATCATGCTCTTCACAGTCTCCCCTCTTCACAATTTCCATGCAGACTACCTGAAAAGGGAGGGGCCTAGAAAGCTCCACCTTGTCATGTTCCATCAGTAAAGTCCCCTGTGCTCAGCCAAAAAGAAAAAAGTCCTATTTTATTGAACAGCCATTATTTTTTTAAAACGGGTACGTAAATAATAAAAATAATTCAACCAGTGTGGGTGAAGGATGCCATCAATGAAGAAGAGACTGATATGCTCAGTTAGAAATCAGTTATAGTAGGCTGGGTGCTGTGGCTCTTGCCTGTAATCCCAGCACTTTGGGAGGCCAAGGCAAGTGGATTACCTGAGGTCAGGAGTTCAAGACCAGCCTGGTCAACATGGTGAAACCCTATCTCTATTAAAAATACAAAAATTAGCCAGCCATGGTGGCAGGTGCCAGCAAGCCCAGCAACTCAGGAGGCTGAGGCAGGAGAATCACTTGAACCTGGGAGGCGGAGGTTGCAGTGAGCCAAGATCATGCCACTGCACTCCAGCCATGGAGACAGAGCAAGACTCTGTCTCAAAAAAAAAGTAAATAAATAAAAAGATATCAATTATAATAATTCAAACTAGAGAAGCTTAGGACCTAAACTAAGGTAATGGAAGAAATTTACATTGCAAAAACCTTGATGCAACTCCAACACTCAGGTTGTTATTTGATTCTTGGTTTTTAGCTTTAAGCCTGCGAGGAGGGTTGGTCTATTTTATGGAGCAAAGAAAAAAGCACTACCCATATTAAGGCTCATTTTAGCTAGAGTTTTTATGCTAAAAAGATAACCAAATATAACTAACTTCATAACTAATTTAAGACCAGTATTCAATTGTTGTTTTTTAATAATATGAGTAAAAAGACTAGGGCAATAAAGTGATGGTTTAGTTATGTATTCTGTAAAATTAGAATAACAATAGTATCCACCTTATCATGTTACTGTAAGAATTAAATAAATTGATACATGTAGAATGTCAATATCTGACACATTCTAGGTACTTTTAGTTAGTAATAATAGTAATGGTAGCAGTGTTGTTTAGAATATTATGAACCAGATAAGCCCGTATCTAAATATTAGTTTTCTGGCAACCTCAACTCTTCTGAAGTAAGAAAGAGGGCAGCAGATTACCATAGATTTTATCTTAGCACTCCTTTAAGACATTTATTCTTTTTAAATTTAACAGGTGATTCTTAGGAAGCTTCTAAATTATTCTACAACTTAGTAAAATTAACAGACTAAAAGAGCGCTAAACATGAAAACTAAGGGTCTGAAAGGAAATGGATAGGAAAGCTGAAAACCAATTGCCACAGGGAAAAAAAACACTTGTTAGGTTCACTTGCTTAGTGTACATTAATTTGTTTAATCCTCATAACAGTTCTTGAAGGTAGTGAGAATTCTATACATTTTCCAGACAGTAAGCCTGAGATGCAGAGGAACTAAGTAATGAGCCCATATGTAAAGAGCACCTGTGACATAAGTCACTCCGCCTTACCATCACATTTCATAGGGCACCTAGCCAGCAAGGACAAAATGTATAGCTTAATAAATAAATAAATAATAAAGCCTGCATCCAACCAGATAAGGACATAGCAAGCACACTACTACTATCAGTCCTCACCAGAGCACTGGGGCCATAAAAAGAGCTCAGAAATTTGTAAACAACTCCATGGGGCCCCTTTTTCCAAGCTTCTCCCTCTGTGCTATCTCTTTCCTACTTACTGGTTCCTAGGAGCTCTTCTTTTCAGTCTTCCAGCCAAAAATCTGGGGCTTTATTTACCACCCCCTCTGCCACCTACTTCCTGCTGCTGCATCCACACTAAGTGGTGGGAGAAGGGAGACAGAAAAACAGCAAGAAGTTTTGCTCTGCCGTCTTGGGACCAGACCTCCTCAAATTAAAGGAGTTCTCTTCCTTCAGAATATAAAACCTCTGAAAGCATTCACTGCCACCACTGTCACTCACAAGAGGCCACTTTCATGCTGACTCTAAGCTAAATGGCATCTGCAGCTGTGTGTCTATGACAAGATGCTCTCTCTGGTCTCAGGCTGCCTCGAGTCTAAGCCAGAAGATACCAGAGGAAAAAATAAACAAATTCTGGTCTTCTTCCCACTATATCTGCTATTATTTATTTTTCAGATTCCTCAAATATCTGCTTTATGTATTCTGTCCAGGATACATAGTTTCATTCAGTGGGAGAGAAAGAGTAAAATAAAAAAAAAAAAAAAAGAGAAAGAGTAAAATGTATTTTAAATGACACTCATCCTATTTACCCCTCTTTCAAAATACGGCAATAAAGAACTATGCTTCCATCACATCTTTCAGTGTTGTAAAATGATGCCAAATTTTCATTTTAGAGATCAGAAAATATGTTAATATTCATCAAGTACAACCAGATACAACAGTAATTAAATTATCCTCCCAAAATATTTCTATGCAATAAATTATATGTTTTTTAGAGATAAATCTCACCATGTTGCCTTAGATGAGTCTCAAATTCCTGACTTCAAGTGATCCTCCTGCCTTGGCCTCCCAAAGTGCTGGGGTTACAGGTATGAGCTACCACACTCAGCCCCTATGCAATAAATATTTAATAAAGAATGACAGGTGGACTATTTGGAGGTGAAAGGCAAATCATCAGGAGTTTGTAATTAAATTCTTTTCCATTTTTGAAATTTAGTTCAATAGCTGTTAAAAAAAAAAAACCACCACAGCTCGTGTATACCTATGTAACAAACCTGCATGTTCTGCACATGTACCCCAGAACTTAAAGTATAATAAAATAAATTACAATCAGTGATTAACCTGTATACTTTGTCCCTATAAAATGTAAAATTGTTACAGATGTACTATTAATTATTATTATTTTCTGATTCCCTGGTGATACTCCTGAGAAATAAATTTCCAGATAATTTAATATGTGAATTCTGTGATATAAACATTTAGATTACTGGAAATGGTAAATGACTAAATGTCACCCTAGTTAAAAAAAATAGTTTAATGGTCAAAATATAGTATTTTACCTTGTTACATAATCAGTAATACTATAGTTATTTTCACATTAGGACTTGTTAATGTAGTGAAATCCTCTTAACTGATGACATTGATATATAAAATAAGGTATTGTTAAAGTCACTGCTCAGTCGAAAAATGCTTCTAGGTGCCCCCTTCACCAACAAACAGCAATGTTCGTTTGGTTTTGATTCCTAGAGCAGGACATTTTGAGCTCTAGAGAAGGATTATGAGAAAGAGGCTGAGGAGATCTGAGGAAGATTCTGCTCATATATATTTTCCAATTTAGGTAACAGACAACAAAGACTAAAAGTCTCCCAGTGGAGAATCATCTGTTTTGATTTACACTTCATCTCCTCTCTCCTTCTTTGTTGATAACAAAATCCATGGTGCTGATATGACGAACACCAGTGGTTCACTGCCCAGATGGCCACTTTGGGATGAAGTCCTCATCTTACCCAGCTACTGAGCATGTCCACTGCCTTGCCTAAGGCACCCTATGCCAATTTAAGAACTGGTCAATGGGAGTGGCAGGAGGAAGTTGGATTCAGAGACCTGTCTCAATTCAAGAACACTCTGAGAGACTTTCTGAGCTCCAGAACTCCCCTTGGGATGGCTGGAGACCCCACTGTTATTGCATCCCAGTTCAGCCTCTCCTGCTCAACCCCCTTCCCTCACTCCCCTTATGGTATTGTTGCTGACAACATTCCTCAATAAATCTCCTGCAAATAATCCTGTCTATGGAATCTGCTTCCTAAAACTGGTCTAGGACAGCTGAGCAAGGGAAAAGGGTAGGAAAACACCTACAAGTTAACAACACTGTATATAAATTAGTTTTTCAGATCACTTTCTTACTTTGCAGACAGATTAAGGCAACCTAAAGGTACTAAATCACATAAGAGAAGGCAGAGTGTGGGAGGAGATGTGAATCTTTTTACTCAGTGATTTAACTCCAAGTGAAGTATGTAAGGCAGTTAACAGAAAGCCATATGATTATGTATTTTCCAAAATGTTTATCACATCATTATACATAACAATGAAAAATATGAAAACAATCTAAATGTTCAAGAATAAGGAATTTATTAAATAATGAAAACCTCATATGGTGAATTTTCCACTAACCATTAGATTATACATTATTGTTAAGAGACAAACAGTAAGAAAACGTATATATGATCCCAATTCCATTAAAAATTCTTATTTATAGATATGTATGTTTAAGATAACAATGATTTGCTCGCTATGAAAGTATAGATGATTTTTATATTCTATGTATTTTTCCGTTTTATAAACTTTTTAATGAAACTGTATCATTTTATAATCAGAAAAACACAATTTTATTAAAAAGTTTCACCAAATATATATCTATACTAAATTCCTTGACTAATAAAAATTACTCAAATGGAAGGTAAAAATATGTGCTTTTAAAAAGGCTTGTGTTTTCATGTTTTTTAGTTGCTAAAGGCATAGAAACAGTTACTTAGGCAAGATAACAAATTTTTAGAATATTTCAGTGATTGAAATTCATTATTTGTACACCTTTATCAAGAGAAGTCACCTCATTTTGTGGGGCTGATTAGGAGCTAACTTTATTTTGAAATTGAATCCTTCGAAAATGTGGTCTATGTGCATTTTTTAGTTCAAAAGATTCTTTGGTGGACAGAGCTGTATGAGATTCATTGATTTTAAAAGATTAGAAGAATAAATATACCAGTATAAACTATCAATAAACAAAAAAGGTGCAGAAATGAATGTGTGTTCTTCATAGTAAGAACAAGAGAGTACAGGTGACAAAAATGTAAATAAATGATGAAAATCAAATATTATACAGGATTTATGGTAAGAACCGTCACTTAATAGATTTGAACTTACAAAGACAGTATACATGAATGCAATGCCACAAAGCATGCAAGACATAGGGAAAAGAAAATTGCAAAATGTTCTTCAACACGGCCAAAATGAGCTTTGCCTGAAGTTTAATCAATGAAATCACAAATAGTAATAGTGGATTAAAAAAATAATAATAATACAGTTGTATCTTTTTTTTTTTTTTTTTTTTTTTTGAGATAGAGTCTTGGAGTCTTTCTCTGTTGCTCAGGCTAAAATACAGCGGCACAATCTCGACTCACTGCAACCTCCACCTCCCCAGTTCAAGCGATTCTCCTGCCTCAGGTTCCTGAGTAGCTGGGATTAAAGGCGCGTGCCACCACGCTCAGCTAATTTTTGTATTTTTATTAGAGACAGGGTTTCACTATGTTGGTCAGGCTGGGCTCAAACTCCTGACCTCAGATAATCCACCCACCTTGGCCCCCAAAAGTGCTGGGATTACAGGTGTGCGCCACCATACCTGGCCAATACAGTTGTATCTTAATATTTAACTAGTGTTGTTTTTACTAAGGAAATAAATTGCCACCCCAAAATTACAGGCAGACTCCAGAAAGGACAGAAAATAGGGTCATGGGGAGAAGGAATTCGGTCCCATTTCACTGAGACCCATAGACACTGTAACACAACTAGTAACATTATTAATTCTATCAACCCTAACTAATTGTACATGCTCTCAAGGTGATTCCAACAGTACAGACAGGATAAACATTCATGGAAGTAACTGTGAGTCACACAGAGCAGGCCCCTCCTCAGGAGTGGCAAAATGGACTGATTATTGCTAGGAAGTGGCCTGGGAGACAATGAAGCACTTCATGTATAATCACAAATCCCACCTTGAAAAATGGAATTGTAAAACTACATTTTAGAACAATGGCAATAGGTTTGCATTTCTAGTATTTTTTAAATTGGCTTAGCTAGAAAAATTTGCTCATGACTAAAAAATAATATGTAAGATAGGAGAAGGGTTATTTCTTACCTAATTTCATACAAAAACAATTTAGCAATTTTGTAGAACACCACAGAGGATCAGCAGATTAGAACCAGTTTTACTTCCATGATAATGTTGAGAAGTTAGTAAATCCAGTTAATGACAAAAAATGATTTTGATTACTAAAAATGTTTAGCTATTTCTAGGTTGCTCATTTCTTCTAAACTTTCAGGCCTCTCAATTTGCCTTCTATAGAGTGTTTTTCTTTTCTTTCTTCTAAAGTTTGCAAATATATAAATATTCGTGAAATATCTACCACGCCAAGCTACTAAAATAGGATGTATAAAATAGAGTGACTGGCTATTATTCAAAGTTATTTATTATACACATATAATGTGCCAAGCACTTTTCTTGATACTGATACTATGACAATGAATAAAATAGATAATTCCTGCCCCCGTGGAGCTATGTTCATGGAGCTGTGATGGGATTGGCAGACAAACACTTAAGCAGGTGAAATACATAGTATATCAGCTGCTAATGAGTGATAAGAGGAAAAAAGCATAAAAGAGAAATAGGGATCAGTAATATTAACTTTTAGATTGGCAGACAAGGAAGTTGCACAGATGCATATCTAAGTCACAGCTCCAGAATTTTCCTTAGAACCTTAGAATGTAGCTAAAACTAAGAGTTATACAAAAATGGAGCCCCATGAGAGTCTAATCCTCGTGAAGGCCACATAAAGAGCTGCTTCATTTACACCCAGTGCATTTTGCTTGAGCTTTCTGCTAATTGAAAATTAGCACGCATTCACTACCTGAATTCAAAATAGTCTACAAATCTATAGTAATCAAAATAGCATGGCACAGGCATAAAAACAGCCAGTGGAACAAAATAGAGAGCCCAGAAATAAATCCAGGCTTTTCCAGCCAACTCGTTTTCAACAAAAGTGCCAAGAACACACAGTGAGGAAAGGACAGTCTCTTCAGTAAATGGTGTTGGGAAAACTGAATATCCACATGCAAAAGAATGAAAATAGCCTCTTATCTCACACCATATACAAAAATCAACTCAAACTGGAGTAAAGACTTAAATGTAAAACCTGAAGCTATGAAATTACTGAAAGAAAACATAGGGGAAAAGCTCCATTACATTGGTCGGGGCAATGATTTTTTGGATATGACCCCAAAAGCACAGGCGACAAAAGCAAAAATAGAAAAATAGTATTACATCAAAGTAAAAAGCTTCTGCACAACAAAGTAAACAATCAACAGAATGAAGAAACAACCAATACAATGGGAGAAGATATTTGCAAACTATACACCTGATAAAGGGTTAATAGCCAAAATATCTAAGGGACTCAAGTCAAGAAAATGGAAAACCCAATTTAAAAATGGGCAAAGGAACTGAATAAAAATTTCTCAAAAGAAGACATACAAATATTCAACTGGTATATGAAAAAAATGCTCAACATCACTAATTATCAGGAAAATGCAAATTAAAATCACAATGAGAGATCACCTCTCTATGGAGGGACATTGTTCTGCCTTTACACATGTCATTCCCATGCCTTGGTGTCACAGGGATATTCACAAAAGGCAAGTGAAATTGTAATTACAGCAACTCTTGCCCCACTCAAATATCTGGTAATTGTGTTCTGCAGCAAACTTGAGTTTGGTAAATGAGTATAAGAAAATCCTGTTAGAGTGGCTATTATCAAAAAGACAAAAGCTAAGTGTTGACGAGGATGTGAATGTCCCACCTTGCACGCTCTTGGTGGGAATGAAAATTAGTATAACCGTTATGGAAAACAATATAAAATTTCCTCAAAAACATTAAAAATAGAACTACCATACAGTCCAGCAATCCCATTATGGGATGCAATCATATCTATATCCAAAGGAAATAAAATCAATGTGTCAGAGTTATTTATATTTTCATGTTCACTGCAGTATTATTTCTAACAGCCAGAAAATGGAATCAACCTGAGTCCATCAGTGAATGAATGAATAAAGAAACCGTCATATAGATACATGATGAAACACTATTCGGCCATAAAAAAAGAAGGAAATCCTGCTGTTTTTAACATTGTGAATGAACCTGAAGGACATTACGTTAAGTGAAACAAATCAGGCACAAAAAGACAAATATATGATCTCCTTCATATGTAAAATGTAAAAAATTGATCGCCTAGAACTAGAGAGTAGAATAGTGTTTTATTTCACTGTAAATGGAGATTACCACACAGAGGAATATCTGATGCTTTCATTTTCAACAAAGATGCCAAGAACACACAGTGAGAAAAGGGCAGTCTCTTCAATAAATAGTGTTGGGAAAACTGAATATCCACATGCAAAAGAATGTCATAGAGATATATATGGAGCGGGGGCAGTTGCAGTTGCAGGTGGGGGCTTGGGGTGATGTTGGTCAAAGGATACAAGCTTTCAGTTAAATGGAAGGAATAAATTGAAGAGTTCTATTGTACAATATCATGACTATAGTTAATAACAATATATTGTATTCCTGCAAAATGCAAAGAGAGTGGATGTTAAGTGTCCTCACCACAAAAACGTGATTATGTGAGGTAATGCATATATTAATTAGCTACATTCAGTCATTTCACAACGCATATGCACTTCCAAACATCACATTGTGCAGATGAAGATATACAATTTTATCTGTCATCTAAAAATAAAATAACACTGTCTAGAAAAAAAAATTAGCAGTGGATGAAATATTTCCAAAATAGCCTCACGGTAAGCCTGAGGTAATGGAATTGCCAAGAGCTGAGAATATGCTCTGCCCTACAAGTGACTTAATTGTTTAGTTAGAATTGGATCAGCCAGAAAGCAACAGACATTTTTCTGTGTGGTAATCTCCATCTACAATGAAATAAAATGTGGTCAAAGGAATGATTTAAGGATTAGAGGGTCACCAAGCCCTTCTTTACATAAAAGTCCAATAGACTTTTCTGTGGCAGCACACTAGAGAGCTTCTCTAAAAGTACACGCTAGGTAGTGACCTTAAAATAGCAACCAGAAGAAGGTGACCAGATTAATCCACTGATAAGTGCCCAGAACCTGCCTGGAGGTCTGGATTTACAAGGTGAGTACAAAAATGAAATTGATCATGAAACTATTTCAGCCTAGGCAGCGTTTTAATGGAATTTTTCCAATATACACTTTGAAGGTTCTGTTAGAGAACAGAATGAAGAGTCTCAGGAATACTTGGTTGAGATTTTTAGTCCATCACTCATATCAAAAATTTTTATAAAACAAAAATTAAAAGAATGATTTTTGAAATCATATTATTCTATCATCAGCAGCAAAATAATTGGAGGTGGATTTCCACTTTAAACAGAGTGATATATTCAATCTTTGCTTGATTAGTCATTGCAAATGTTGTAATGTATCATCTAATACATAATTGATGCTTTTAAGAAAGCAACTCTAGGCAGGGAGCAGTGGCTTACACCTATAATCCCAGCACTTTGGGAGACTGAGGGGGGTGATCACAAGGTCAGGAGCTCAAGACCAGCCTGGCCAACATGGTGAAACCCCATCTCTACTAAAAATACAAAAATTAGCCAAGCGTGGTGGCATATGTCTGTAATCCCAGCTACTCAGCAGGCTGAGGCAAGAGAATCATTTGAACTGGGGAGGCAGAGGTTTCAGTGATCCAAGATCGCACCACTGCACTCCAGTCTGGGTGACAGAGTGAGACTCCCTCTCAGAAAAAAGAAAAAATAGCAACTCTAGATTCCTTATAATGCAGTGACTCTTGGGTGTTATGGGAGTGAGATCCTACCACTGCTATCTAGAGAACATAGATACTAGGCCAACACACAAGCCCCTTGTAACACAGGGTCACCACTTGCTTCTCTAGTAGGAAAATTATTCTGGACAGGGCTTCATTGCTTCTCTTCCAGAGTTAAAAATTATCTGAAAGTTTACTACCTGGTGGTGGATTAGAATGAATACATGAAATATATTTACATGGTATATAATTGTGTTTATTTTACAAATATTGTATGATATTGCATAAATATTATATATGTAATAAATTCAAGTCCTGAAATATATTTAATCTTTACATTAAGGAAACTGAAGGACAAAAAAATGTATCTTTCTCAAGGTCACAGAAGAAGTAAGTGGTAAAGCATGGAGTAACATTCAGGTAGTTTGACTCCAGGGCTATGCATGGAACTGTTTTGAAGACATCAATCTTGCTACATTCTCAGTGGAAATTTTTACCATACTACCCTATTCATCCTGCTACAGAGAAGAAAAACAACTCCTCCAGTGCAGGTGAAGAGGCACTGTGTCTACTGACTAAAATGCTTCATATGTTGAACAACTCCTCTAAAAACATTTAATAATAAAATTTCATATATGTTAGGTAATACACATGTATCTGGTTTTATTTTATGTATTTTTGGGAAAAAATACATTCGTCTTTTTTTGTATTTTTATTATAAAATCTATGGGCAGAAACTCACAAAAAGAATAAAGAAAACAAAATCACCATTTCTCAATCCAGAGATAACCTAATTTAATTTCATAGGTTCTCTAATTCCATATCTGATTTTACGAAAATCAGAGATGTCAAAAAATATAAGCTCTCCATGTCACTTACAGATGACAAAAACATATTGATAGATCAATGAAATAAAGTCACCATGATACAACCTTTCATTAACAATATTAGTAAAATAATGTATAATTTAATATTAGCAAAATTTGGCAGTAGAAGGATTATTTTAAGTCAATGAAAGAGTAAATCAGTACAACAATGTCATTAATAGGAATCTTTCCAATGGAAATTATTAGAGATGAATGCAATTATATATGCACCCAGATGCTCACTTCAGTGTTATTTTAAACAATGGCAAGATTCAGAAATATCTTAAATGTTTTAAATTCCTTAATAACAGAGGAAATGGTTAAATAAAATCTGGTGTGTGTGTGCATATATACATATAGGAATATAATACAGTTATTATAATTTTTATTCTTGTTTATTTGTATATGATGAGATACCTACGAAACAAAATTTGAGCCAGGACTCTTCTTAAAATACCCGTTTTTCACAGATTCTCAATCCCCTCAGCTGATAGATCCTTGAAAGTTCAATGCAGGTTTTTGGACATGTCTCAATTCGCAGAGAGGACTTCCCATTTAGGGAAGCCTCAGGAGCTTACACATTTTCCCCACCCACTACCCCTTAATCCCAATAACTGTAATTGAATTGAGCAAATATTTTTAATGAATATACGGAATCTATAGAAATTTAGTGCACTTGAGAGGAATATAATATACACAAAGACCAATTTAAAATTGAGAATACCATGAGATTTTTTTTGTGAACATAAAGAACATTTATGCTTACAATGCTACAGTGTTCAAATTGTAGGCCTTTAACTTTTTTTTTTTTTTTTTTTGAGATGGAGTCTCGCTGTGTGGCCCAGGCTGGAGGGCAGTGGTGCGACCTCAGCTCACTGCAACCTCTGCCTCCCTGGTTCAAGCGATTCTCCTGCCTCAACCTCCCAAGTAGTTGGGACTACAGGAGCACGCCACTATGCCCAGCTAATTTTTGTATTTCTACAAGAGATGGGGTTTCACCATGTTAGCCAGAATGGTCTTGAACTCCTAAACTCATGATCCGCCTGCCTCAGCCTCTCAAAGTGCTGGGATTATAGGCGTAAGCCAGTGCACCCGGCCTAATAAAACTTTTAAAATTATAAATATATCATTTATTAAAACCTGATAAAAAAGAAAAACACATAAAGCAATTTGTATATACCCTCCACACCAATCTTGTAAAATTGCTAAATAAAATTGTCACACTATTCTAAACACTTACTGTCATTATTGGACATACTTATGCCTAGGGCTGCTGTTCAGAGATCATTTCTAATAATGGCAGTTTCAATGGAATCATCTAAAAATACTATGAATTATATACCACAAATTCTCTGGGTTGGAACACGTACAAGCATAGAGAACCATGCAGCCTGGTCAGATAAAAAGTACTTCGAAGAAGGAATATAAAGAGGAAAAGCAGGAGTAGGAGTTAGGCATACCATCTCTTGGGCAGATTGCTGAAACCCTCTATGTGTCCATTTCCTAATCTGGCAAATGATGGTGCTGATACCTGCTCAGCCTAAGTGACAGGGTTGCTGTGATGACTGAAGTGTTTTGTGCATTCTTACACCTACCAGAAGTTAATAATCACTAAAATAGAGCAGAAGTCTACTCTGAATCTCAGTTTCTTCATCTACACACTGGGGAGATGGAACAAATTAAAGGTTTTCAAAATTATTTTTGCAATAGGACTCATTTTTCAAGCCAACTCACACAGAACGTTGAAATACAAAACCTATGAAATTAGAGCTACAGTGGAGGATGTGGACATAGGAGCCAGGAGCTGTCTTCTCTTCCAACCACTGCCCTCAGTGCACCCCAAGGTAATGCCATGGAACCCAAGAGGCTCTGCAGAGGACCCTCTGTTAACCACTAGTCTTGAATCCGCAAAACCTGTCATTTAAATTATGGATGTTTCAATAAAAATCAAAGAGTTCTTTATTACCTACATGCCTGCTCCCACTCCAATAGTGTCTCATTGCTTTGAAAAATTAAATAAAATTGCCTGCTGCTGCTATAAAAAATATGACGGCTGATTAAAGCTCTAAATTAATTTTCTTACTGTGTACCCAAAAGCAGAAAATATTTAGCAAATCCTCAAAGTGTATAAGCAAAATGATTTTCAGAGTTTTATTTTTAACTAGTATTCATTAGTTTGTCTGCATTAAAAAGGAAATGTTCTATACACTTTTCATTGGTTAATGACTCTCATGCCAAGAGTAGGGTCCTTAATCAAAGTCATGTGACAAATGAAAAGTATAATAAGAAACAGTAATATTTTCTGACTTCTAACAATGTTCCATTCATCAGATCAAAATCACTTTTTTTTTATTAAGCATGAAAGAAAGCATGACAAATGTGTAATCCTTTCCAAACCAACCTTCTGTACCTCCAAAATGATTTTGCCATAAACTCTGAAATATTTCCTCCTTTTACAGAACTAAGCAAGCACTATTTTTAGAAAGAATGGCTGGGTGTATATGTGTATATAAACAGTATAAAGGTATCCATGCCTTTCTTACTCATATTCTATTTTCTATACACTTGAGTTCCCCCTATTAACTTTATTGAGTTGTATCTCTTTGCTCAAAAGGGAACCAACCATCATTTATGATATGACTAGACAAGTCTTTCCTTTAAAACTCGTAGCTATTTTCTACGGAATGTTTTGACTTTGTAACATAGAGTATTGTTACTCACATATTTTCCTTGAAACTAATTACAGTTAAATCCTCAGCATTACTTTTCCACAATAGATGTAGACTTTCTGTCTTTTAATGGTTATAAAAGTGCCTGTTAATGCATGATACTACAAATAAAACATTAAAAAGCACAATAAGAAAATAAAATCACCCATAATTTTCCACATAGAAACACCCTGATAAATACTTTTTCATATATTTAGTGAACATACAACCACATGTATTATTGAAAGAAGCCTCTGCTTTACACTTAATCAGTATGGCATGGATTCCTTTCATGACGAGAAATACTAGCATCATTATCTTAACAGTTGTATAGCAACTCATTGTGTGGATATACCAACATTTCTTCTTATAAATTTTATGCTAATGGAACTTAGAAAATTACCAAATATTTACTACTATAAACAATCCAGTGATTAATATTGAACTCAGAGGTGACATTCAAAAGATATAATCAGCTGAAATATCAATCAATCAATCAAAATTAATGTCAACTTTTTAAAAAGTATAGCCTTATGTGTGCAAGTGTTACAGGACCTTTGGGGTATCACTTTTCTGGCCAGAAACCTCTGTGACCCCTGGTGCCTTTACCTGACTTTTGCTCAGGCCTGCTGGGCTCATTCCGCTCACTGGGCCTGGCAGGCTGCACTCGGCTCACGCTACCAGCCTGGATCCCACACCTGCCAAGGGAGACTGTGTAGAGCAACAAGGGATGTGTGAGTGAGCATGGGGCCCAGCCACTGTGCAGTCAGACATGCCAGCTGTTGCAGCAGGGCGGGAAGCTCCAGGTGCCAGCATAGCATTGGCTCTCTGCAAGCCTGCAGCTAGACCAGGTGCACTGCAAGCAGCTTCCAGAGATGGCACCAGGGAACATGGTGGTGCCCAGTAGCTTGGAAATGCCAGGAACCCAAAGAGGGAGTCACAGCCCTGGCTTGGGGAACTCCCGGGTCTGGACTCTGTGAAAGGCCACAGCTCTTCTTTCCTTCTCTTTGCTTGCAATGTGGTGAGCAAGAGGCAAATCTCAGCCTTGTTTGTGTCACAGCTCTTTTAGCCTCACTCAGTGGTCCCCGAGTTCTTATCCTACACCCAGGAAGAATGAGGTATGAGACAAGTGGAGGGTGAGCAACATGAAGAGCTTTACTGAGTGATAGAACAGCTCAGAGGAAACCTTCAGGGTGCAGCGACTTTCCACAGCCAGGGTTTCCCCAACATGTGCCCAGCTTCTAACAGAGAGGGTGGCTACTCTCTGCTAGGCAAGTCATCCTGATAAGTATTCAGGTATCAGCAGAGAGGGTAGCTCCTCTCTGCAGCTGGTCATCCCATTGTCTGTGCAGCTCTCAGCAGGGAGGAGGCCCTAAAGTGGGTGGCTCCTCTCTGCAGGGAGGTCATCCCATTATCTTTATAGCTCTCAGCAGAAAGGAGGCTCTAGAGTGGGCTGCTCCTCTATGCAGTTGGCCATCTTGGCATCTGCTCAGCTCTGGCTGAGTCCGGGGTTTCTATGGGTCTCAGAGGGGAGGAAGTGTATGGGGAGGAAGTAGTTCTTCCATGGGTGCCCATGGGTGGGCCCAGAAAATGCACCACAAGTTTCTACTCTAGTCCAGTGGTACTGGCAGCCCAGTCCCCAGCCTTTAGGCCATCCCTGAAGGCTGGGACCTGCCCCCTTCCATCTAGTAACCTCTCTGTCTCAATCTGCCTTTCAGGGAACACAGGCTATAGGAGCCAAAAGGTATATGCAGACCAACACTGAGCTGCCTCCACATCCCCTCAGCTTTCCTCCTATGCTCATCAGTGCCCAAAGTCCAGTGGGGAGCCAAGGTGACAACGGGCTGGCATGTCAGCACTGCCCCAAGTGTGTGCACACCCAGCTGGGCTGTGACAGTTTCTGGGCTTGGCCCCATCTTTGCTCCAAAATAGAAGCAGGTGCTAACAGCAGGGAGAAGCCAGGCAGCAGGAGCAAGTACTTCTGAGCCCATAAGTACAGTGGGGGCCCTCCTGGGACCCACTGAGTGCAGAGATGCCTGGGTCTACAGCCACGTCTTGAGCAGGCTGCAGCTGCACTCAGAGGGATGGAGCTCCTGCCTGCTTCATGGAGCAGGAGGCACGGCTCTGTAGCCGCAGTTTGGGTGGCCACAGCTGGGCACAGGAGGGTGAGGCTTCTGCCTGCTCCTGGGTCCCAAGAGCACAGGGATGCCCAGGTCCACAGCTGTGGCTTATGCATCTTTAGCAGCACCCAGGGAGCTCCTGCTCCAACTCAGGAGGGGTGAGGCTCCCACTTGCCCCCTGTTCCCACCAGTTCCATGAAGCAAGCAGCCATAGCCACATCTCTGCTGCAGCCATCATGATGGCAGCAACTGCTCCAGATGGCCTGCTGCTGCCATGACAACTGGCTCTGACAATTAGCCAGGTTTATACTTGAACAACCTTTGCACATTTGTCTAATTGTTTTCCTGTAGTAAATTCTTAAAAGTGGAAGTATTGATCCAAAAACACAAACCTTTAAGAGAATTTTGAAACACTCGCAAATTGTCACTCCAATTAGCTATTTGGACTCCCATCTTCAGCAGTGTGTGGGAGTACTCATTTCCTAACACTCTTGACAACACTGAATATTATAAGCAAGGTTAAAAAAAAAAACCCCTCTACTAAACAACGTGTAAAAGGTGGCATCTGGTATACTGTATTAATGGCCCCAAATCTTTACCTTTGCCTGTATCCATGTCCTTTACCATATGACTTTTTAGTTCCTTCTATTAAAAGACAAGATATATTTCCTTTCCCCTTGATTCTGAATTTGGTCATGTAACTGCCATTTAGCCAATGGGATGTTAGCAGATGGGACACAAGCAGAAGCTTAAGAAACACTTGTCCAGCTAGGCTTGCACTCTTGTTCTTCTGCCATTGCCACAAGAAGGACATGCTTGGGCTAGCCCATTGGTCTTAGAAAAAGGATGAAAAATACTTGGAGCCCTAGCAAACTGTGAAAGACAAATGGAGCAGAAATGCTCCAGCTAAACTGTCCCACGCAAGCCTAGCCTAGAGATAGGCCCCAGCCTGCATACAGAAACAAAAGCAAGCTCAGTTAAGGTAATCCTAAAGCAGCCAACAAACCCTCAGACAACAAAAAGACATGTAAATTATTATAACAAATAATTGCTGTTTTAACCATTGAGTTTTGAGAATGTTTGTTACACAAAAATAGCTAATACAAGATCTCCATTAATTTCAGCTTATTTGGTTCCTTTGTATGTTTTTTGTGCCTTTAAATTTCTTTTATGGTTTCTCTGCTCATGCCACTGATCATTTTTGTTAGGATTGTAAACTTTATTATTGATTTTTAATAACTCCTATTAATGATGCATTTCATCTATTACATACCCTGCAATATTTTCTTAGCATATTATTCATATTTTATCCTTATATGCTGATTTTGGCACAAAGGTTACAAATTCATTTAGTTAAATCTATCAATATTTTTATTAACTTTGTCCTTGATCACCTACTTTGAAAGACCTTCCTCCCATCCCAAGATTTTTAAAATATTCACTTATATTTTCTTTCAGTACTTACATTGTTTCTGGTTTTACACTTAAATATTTATTATATCTAGAATATATTTTGGAGTAAAAATATGAAGTATAAAATTAAATGTTATTTTTAATAGCCAATTATTCTAATACCACTTGCTGAATAATTAATCTTCATTCCACCAATTTTAAATAATTTGTGTATCATTTATTAAATTCGCCCAAAATGCTTGTATTTGTTCCTATTGTGTGTCACTGAGTTACTAGTCTTTTTCTATGCAAGTGCCACTGTGATTTATTTTTTATCAGATAGCTTTATGCAATTTTAAATATTAGTGAGAATGTCTACATCGATCATTCATTTTAATTCAAAAATTGTATACAGTATTTTAGGAATTTATTCTTGCAAATTTTAAAAGCATTTGAGTTTTGAAAAAAATTCATTTGGATCTGATTAATTTAGAGAAAATAGATATTTAATGATATTTAGTCTTCTCATCTAGAGCTATGACATATATTCTAAATTATTAAGATATTAGATATGACTATACCTAGGATCATCATGGCAGATGGGAGGCAGGACTAGATTGCAGCTCTGACTTATACGGACAGAGCAACATGTGGAGGCTCCCATCATGAATTTTAGCTCCAGAATGATTGCAGGAATAAAGCAGGAATTCCAAGAGGGCCCGCAGACCTTCTGAAGGAGGTGGACTGCTCCTGCAGGACCCAGAAGACACACCAAATACTGTGAGTGTCCAAACTGCCAAGGTGAGAAAGGGAGATCCTTGGCCCCTAAACTCACACCCCCACTGGGGAAACTAAAATTCTAGTTTGCGGGAGAAGATTCCAACCTTAACTGGAGCTGAATCAATTTAGAGAGCCAAGTGAAATGCAGGGGTAGACGAGGCAGCAGGAAAGGCCATGGAAGCATTACAGGGTTCTTTAGAGGGGGTCCAGAGGCATGGGGTAAATGCCACAGGGAGAAGGAAGTCACCAGCTGAACTCATAACAATTTGAACCAGTTGAGAAGCCTCTTTTGCTTTTACAGCTCAGAGGTGGGTAGCCTGGGGAAAGTTCTCAGCTCTGCTTGTCCTCTGTCTGGAAGCAGACTCAGTGCTGTATCAGGGGCACAGTGGGAGTGAGACTGGCCCTTCAGAATGCATGGGAGCTGGGTGAGACCTATGACTGCTGGCTTTCCCCCACTTCCCTGTCAACCTGCATGATTCATTAGAGGCAGCCATAGTTCTCCTAGGTATACAACTGCATTGACCTGGGAATCTCATCAACATATCACCATCCCCACAGCAGCAGCAGCAAGACCCGCCCAAGGAGAATCTGACCTCAGACATGCCTACCCTTCCCCACTGGTCCTTTGCTACTCACCCTGGTAGCTGAAGACAAAGCACATATACTGTTGGGAGTTCTAGGGCCTTGCCCACCAATAGTTCCTCTTCATACTACTACAGCTGATACTCTCTGGAAAGCACCACCTCCTGGCAGGAGGCTAACCAGCACAAAAATAGAGCATTAAACTGTCAAAGCTAAGAACACTCACAGAGTCCATTTCACCCCTCTGCCACCTCAACCATAATAGGTGCTAGTATCCAAGGCTGAGAGACCCATAGACAGTTCACATCACAGGGCTCTGTGCAGACAAGCCCTAGTACCAGCCAAGAGCCTGGAAGACATGCTGTTGGCTACACCCAAAAGAGAGATAACAATCTCTACAGCCCCGCTCTCAGGAAGCCACATCCATAAGAAAAGGGGGAGAGTACTACATCAAGGGAACACCCACAGGACAAAATAATCTTAAAACAGCCTTCAGGCCTAGACCCTCCCTCTAACAGAGCCTATCCAAATGAGAAGAAAACAGAAAACCAACTCTGGTAATATGACAAAACAAGCCTCCTTAATACCCCCCAAAATCACACTCACCCACCAGTAATGGATCCAAACCAAGAAGAAATCTTTGATTTACCTAAAAAAGAATTCAGGAGGTTAGTTATTAAGCTAAATGGGGAGGCACCAGAGAAAGGCAAAGCCCGATGCAAGGAAATCCAAAAAACGATACAAGAAGTGAAGGGAGAAAAATTCAAGGAAATTTATAGCATAAAGAAAACATAATAAAAATTTAAGGAAACATTGGATACACATACAGAAATGCAAAAGTCTCTGGAAAGTCTCAGCAATAGAATTGAACAAGTACAAAAAAGAAATTCAGAGCTTAAAAGCAAGGTCTTTGAATTAACCCAATCCAACAAAGACAAGTAAAAAAGTGTAAGAAAATGTGAACAAAGCCTCCAGGAAATCTGGGATTATGTTAAACAACCAAATCTAAGAATAATCACTGTTCTTGAGGAAAAAGAGAAATAAAAAATTTGGAAAACATATTCAGGAGAATAATCGAGGAAAACTTCCCAGCCTTGCTAGAGACCTAGATATCCAAATAAAAGAAGCACGAAAAGCACCTGGGAAATTTATTGCAAAAAAAATCATCGCCTAGGCACATTGTCATCAGGTTATCCAAAGTTAAGACAAAGGAAAGACTCTTAAGAGCTGTGAGATAAAAGCACCAGGTAACCAATAAAGGAAAACCTATCCAAGTAACAGCAGATTTCTCAGCAGAAACCCTACAAACTAGAAGGGATTGGGGCCCTGTCTTCAACCTCCTCATACAAAACAATTATCAGCTAAGAATTTTGTATACAGTGAAACTAAGCATCATATATGAAGGAAAGATACAGTGTTTTTCAGACAAACAAATGCTGAGAGAATTTGCCACTACCAAGCCAACACTAATAAGAACTGCTAAAAGGATCTCTAAATCTTGAAACACATCCTGGAAACATATCAAAATAGAACCTCTTTAAAGCATAAATCTCACAGGACCTAGAAAATAAAAATACAATTTAAAAACAAAAACAAAAAGCCAAGGTATACAGGCAACAAATAGCACAATGAATGGAATGGTGATTCACATCTCAATATTAACATTGAATGTAAATGGCCTAAATGCTCCACTTAAGAGATACAGATCTGCAGAATGGATGAGAATTCACAAACCAGCTATCTGTTGCCTTCAGGAAACTCACCTAAAGCATAAGGACCCACACAAACTTAAAGTAAAGGGGTGAAACAAGGCATTTCATGCAAATGGACACCAAAAGCCAGCAGGGGTAGCTATTCTTATATTAGACAAAACCAACTTTAAAGCAATAGCAGTGAAAAAAAGACAAAGAGGGACATTATATAATGGTAAAAGGCCTTGTCCAACAGGAAAATACTACAATCCTAAACATATATGCACCTAAGACTGGAGCTCCCAAATTTATAAAACAATTACTACTGGACCTAAGAAATGAGATAGACAACAACACAATAATAATAGGGGACTTGAATACTCCACTGATGGCACTAGACAGGTTATCAAGACAGAAAGTCAACAAAGAAACAATGGATTTTAACCATACCTTGGAACAAATGGACTTAACAGATAAATACACAACATTTCATACAACAGCTGTAAAATACACATTCTACTCAACAGCACATGGGACTTTCTCCAGGGTAGACCATATAATATGATAAGCCACAAAACAAGCCTCAATAAATTTAAGAAAATTGAAATTATATCAAGCACTCTTTCAGACTACAGTGGAATAAAACCGAAAATCACCTCCAAAAGGAACCTTCAAAACCATGCAAATACATGGAAATTGAATAACCTGCTCCTGAATGATCATTGGGTTAAAAACAAAATCAAGATGGAAATTTTAAAAATTATTCAAAGTGAATGACAGTAGTGACACAACCTATCAAAACCTCTGGGATACAGCAAAGATGGTGCTAAGAGGAAGGTTTATAACCCTAAATTCCTACATCAAAAAGACTGAAAGAGCACAAACTGACATTCTAAGATCCCACCTCAAGGAGCTAGAGAAATAAGAACACACCAAACCCAACCCAAGCAGAAGAAAAGAAAACAAAATAACCAAGATCAGAGTAGAACTAAATGAAATTGAAACCCCCTCCAAAAATTATAAAAGATAAATGAAACAAACAGCTGGTTCTTTGAAAAGATAAATAAAATTGATAGACCATTAGCAAGATCAATCAAGAAAAGAAGAGAGAAAATCCATAACCTCAATAAAAAATCAAATGGGAGATATTTCAACTGATACCACAGAAATACAAAAGATAATTCAAGGCTAATATGACACAATTTTATGCACATAAACTTTACAACCTAGAAGAGATAAATTCCTGAAAAATACAACCCTCCTAGCTTAAATCAGGAAGAATTAGATACCCTAAACAGGCCAATAACAAGCAGCAAGATTGAAATGGTAATTTAAAAATTACCAACGAAAGAAAGTCCAGGACCAGATGGATTCACAGTGGAATTCTACCAGACATTCTAAGAAAAATTGTTACCAATCCTATTGGCAATATTTCACAAGATAGAGAAAGAGAGCACCCTTTCTAATTCATTCTATGAAGCCAACATCACCCTAATACCAAAACCAGGGAAGAATCTAACAACAACAACAACAAAAAACTACACACTGATATCCCTGAAGAACATAGATGCTAAAATCCTAAACAAAATAGTAGCTAACCAAATCCAACAACATATCAAAAAGATAATTCACCATGATCAAGTGGGTTTTATACCAGAAATGCAGGGATAACTTAATGCATGCAAGTCAATAAATGTCATACACCACATAAACATAATTAAAAACTAAAATAACATGATCATCTCAATAAATGAAGAAAAAGCATTTAGCAAAATCCAACATCGCTTTATGATTAAAATTCTTAAAATGCTCAGCAAAATCAGCAGTCAAGGGACATACCTCAATGTAATAAACACTATCAATGGCAAACCCAGAGCCAACATTATACTGAATGGGGAAAAGTTGAAAGCATTCCCTCTGACAACTGGAACAAGGCAAGAATGCCCACTCTCACCACTCCTCTTCAACATACTACTGGAAGTCCTAGCCAGAGCAATCAGAGAAGAGAAAGAAATAAAGGGCATCCAAATTGGTATAGAGGAAGTCAAACTCTTACTGTTTGCTGATGATATAATTGTTTACCTTGAAAACCCTAAAGACACCTCCAGAAAAGTCCTAGAACTGACCAAAGAACTCAGCAAAGTTTCTGGATACAAGATCAACGTACACAAATCAGTAGCTCTCCTATACACCAACAGCAACCAAGCAAAGAATCAAATCAAGAACTATAAAACACTGCTGAAATAAATCAGAGATGACACAAACAATGGAAACATATCCCATGCTCATGGATGGCTACAATCAATACTGTGAAAACGACCATACCGCCAAAAGCAATCTACAAATTCAGTGCAATCCCTATCAAAATATCACCATCATTCTTTATAGAATTAGAAAAAAACTATTTTTTTTTCTTTTGAGATGGAGTCTCGCTCTTGTCACCCAGGCTGGAGTGCAATGGTACATTCTCAGCTCACTGCAACCTCTGTCACCTGGGTTCAAGCAATTCTCCTGCCTCAGCCTCCCCAGTAGCTGGGATTATAGGTGCGCACCACCATGCCTGGCTAATGTTTGTATTTCTAATAGGGATACGGTTTCACCATGTTAGCCAGACTGGTCTCAAACTCCAGCCCTCAGGTGATCCATCCACCTTGGCCTCCCAAAGTGCTGGGATTACAAGTGTGAGCCACTACACATGGCCAGAAAAAAACTATTCTAAAACTAATGGAACCAAAAAATAGCCCACATAGCCAAAATAAGATTAAGCAAAAAGAACAAATCTAGAAGCATCATACTACCTGATTTCAAACTACATTATAAGGCCATAGTCACCAAAATAGCATGGCACTGGTATAAAAAGAGGCACATAGACCAATGGAACAGAAGAGAGAACCCAGAAATAAATCCAAATACTTACAGCTAACCGATCTTCGATAAAGCAAACAAAAACATAAAGTGGGGAACGGACACCCTTTTCAACAAATGGTGCTGGGATAATTGGCTAGCTTATCCCTCACCTTATACAAAAATCAACTCAGGATGAATTAAAGACTCAATTATAATTATAAACTATAAATTCTATAAACTATAACTATTTCATAATCAAGAAAAGTAAATACAATAAAACAAAGATAAATAGCTGGGACTAAATTAAACTAAAGAGCTTTTGCGTGGCAAAAGGAACAGTCAGCAGAGTAAAGAGACAACCCACAGAATGGGAAAAAAATCTTCACATTTGGCAACCTATACATTTGACAAAGGACTAATATCCAGAATCTACAACAAACTCAAACAAATCATCAAGAAAAAAAAATCCCATCAAAAAGTAGGCTAAAGACATGAATAGACAATTCTCAAAAGAAGATATGCAAATGGCCAACAAACAATATGACAAAATGCTCAGCATCACTAATGATCAGGGAAATGTCAATTAAAACCATAATGTGATACCACCTTACTCCTGCAAGAATGGCTATAATCAAAAAATCAAAAAACAGTAGATGTTGGCATGGATGCGGTGATCAGGAAACACTTCCACACTGCTGGTGGGAGTGTAAACTAGTATAGCCGCTATGGAAAACAGTGTGGAGATTCTTTAAAGAGCTAAAAGTAGAACTACCATTTGAGCCAGCAATCCCTCTACTGGGTATCTACCCCGAGGGAAAAAAGTCACTATATGAAAAAGATACTTGTACACACGTTTATAGTAGCACGATTCACAATTGCAAAATCATGGAACCAACCCAAATTCCCATCGATCAACAAGTGGATAAAGAAACGGTGGTATAAACATATGATGGAGTACTACTCATCCATCAAAAGGAATGAATTAATGGCATTTGCAGCGACCTGGATGAGATTGAAGACTATTATTCTAAGTGAAGTAACTCAGGAATAAAAAAGTAAACATCGTATGTTCTCACTGATATGTGGGAGCAAAGCTATGAGGATGCAAAGGCATAAGAATGATACAATAGACTTTGGGGACTTGAGGGGAAAGGTAGGAGGAGGAAGGGATAAATGGGGTGCAGTGTATACTGTTCGAGCGATGAGTGGACCAAAATCTCAAAACTTACCACTAAAGGATTCACTCATATAACCAAATACCATCTGCACCCCAATAACTTATGGAAAAATTAAAAATATTTTTTAAAATTATTCAAGTATTATAATCTCATTATTAACATTTTGGAATTTTTAATCATATGGGGCTTTTATATCTCTACTAATTTTTCTTAGGCATTTTCTAATTTTTGTTGCTAATACAAGAGGATTCTTTTTTATTAGAATTTCTAACAGATTGCTCTCTGTATGAGAAAGGCAATGATGTCATAACTAACCATTTTATTAAACTGTGTTATTAATTTAGCAGATTTTTATTGACTCTCTTGAGCAAACAACTATATCATATTTGTGCAACTCCTCTCAAATTAAAAAATCATACATAGTTATGAAAGAAAAAAATAACACAAAATGTTCTCAGCCTTTAGGAAAAGCACAGATAAAAAAAATACTTTTAAAAGAAATAAATAAAAGTAGCAGATATAATTGAAGAATATTTTCTATATTGGTTGTTTTCTCCATAAGCTCAAGAGTATTAATCAATGATTGATTAATCATAAGCTAATGATTTCTAATTTTTGCTTGTTTAGATGGTTGGTTTTTGTTGTTGATCATTGAAGGGCAAAGTAAACTTACAAGGTTACTTTGCTAAGCACCAGTGTTTTAGGGGAGTTTTACCTAGTTCTTTATCTGGAAAGATAAACTGACCTTTTGCATGATCTGTAATTCTCCAGAACCTGTAAGAAACACAGAAATAACCACTTTTACGCACATCAGCACCATAACAAAACTACATGAACTACAAGGTGGAAATAACAGGCTTGGGCCAGTGCCACTGGAATGCACTTGTGATATAAACATTCAGAAGAGTGACCCTCCAATTAAAGCCCTATGAACAGCAAACAGCATTTAACCTGTGTAGTATGCAGTGTGTTTTCTCAGTAACAACTGCTAACAAGAAGCTGGTTTCCATGTCATCTCCTTTGTATTCTTTCTCTTCCAGGGTTTTAATATAGGATTAACTATCAACTCGGCTGATAATTATCAGAATTAACCTATTAACTATGAAACTGGCCACAGCTGTACTAAGCTTCTCCTGGTCACTCACAGACTAGTCTCCTGTTTACTATGCAAAAAAGCCAATTCTGTTGTTTCTGCCATCTTTATGAGTAGTTAATAAAAACAGGCTTACCAAACAGTATATAGTTAACCCATTTGTCTTGTGAGGTTGGTCTTGGAGCCTAACCAACAGAAGGGGGAATGCCAGGATATCTTTTGATTATTTTGTCTAGATAAAGCAAGCTATGATTCGTGCATTTTCTGCCTTGAATAGCCTGGGTATAGGTTCTTGACTGCAACTCTGTCAGTTCCCTCTATCTGGGATGCTCTTTCACTGATTTTATAGCAGTGGTCTCTGCTTGCCATTCCAATCTTCTTGGATTACTCACTCCAAAGAAGCCCCTAAGTCCCTCCCTGTCATCAGACTCTGCCTTATTGTCTTCAGATCACTCAACACTATCTAACATATTCCTCTTACATTTTGAATACTGTCTTGATTTCCTCATTAGAATGTTCACTCCAAAAGAACAGTGATCTTTTCTGTTTTGTTACCAACTATATTCCCAGAACCAGAATAGAGTTTGGTTCATTTAAAGCTTTCAATAAATATTTACTGAATAAAAGAATAATCCATGATAGCCAAAGGAATCAACTGTTATGAATATCTAATAATCTAATGTGTTGAATATCAATATTAGTGTACAATGTAAAACATGGGGTCAGGCAAAATAATTTGTTTAAAATTTAAACCTGGGCATTATTAATTCTCTCATACTAGATCTAGATTAGAACAGGTTTATTTATCTTGTGTTGCTCTTAGTCATTTATTCCTCACAGGAAGAAAGAAGTACCTAGGGCCCCATCATTAGAACCTGACTTTATGGTTCTTATGTGTCAGGCCAAGGAGGAACACTGTATTTAAAATTCTTGAAGTATTTTTATTCTTGCAAAATACTTACTGTTCCAAGCAAGTGAGTTTTCAAATAAAATAAGAAAGGCATTTTCGTATTTTTGATGCTTATCTTATTGCTCTATAACCCTCTACAAGTGTATCTATTTCCAAATGTAAATAATATTTATCTGATTCCAAAACAACTTTATTCACTGCACAACCTTTCAATCAAGGAGGTCTACAAATGTCAACTGTTAAGAACCTGTGGTAGTATTTTATGTTGTATAAGTGTGAAATGTAGCCTCCCCAGAGAGAAACGATTCTGTTAAGACACAATTATAAATCAAGAACCTCTTCTACCCAGTCTAGGCACCAGAATCTCTAGCCTAATACTTTATATGGTCCATTTGGTCCAAGTAACCCCAAATATCAGTACCTGAAAATACTCTATAGGATAACTTGAAGAAAACAGAAAAAAAAAATTCTGTTGAAGATGTTGAATCCACACTCTTAAATAGATTTTCTTCACTCAGTCACACTTTCTAAATTCTAAAGAATATATAGTAGGTGTTTTTTTTTTTCTTTTTTGAGACAGTCATGCTCTGTCACCCAAGCTGGAGTGCAGTGGTACAATCTCAGTTCACTACAGCCTCTGCCCCCTGGGTTCAAGGGATTCTCCTTCCTCAGCCTCCCAAGTAGCTGGCATTACAGACATTCACCACACCTGGCTAATTTTTGTATTTTTAGTAGAGATGGGGTTTGCCATGTTGGCCAGGCTGGTCTCAAACTCCTGGCCTCAAATGATCTGCCCACTTTGACTTCCCAAAGTGTTGGGACTAAAGGTGTGAGCCACTGTACCCAGCCAACAGTTGGTTTTAATAAATTAACAGTTGCCCCTCACAGAGACTTGATGATAACTTTGGTCAGTTTGGAAAGGAAGTTTATGCAGTGATTAACATCTCAGACTCTGAAGTCAGATATCTGGTCCTGAACCTGGCACTGCCAACCATTTACTGTGGATCTTAAGCAAGTCACTTTGTCGTTCTGCATATCAGTTTTCCCAATGAGGAAAACAGTACCTACCTCATAGTGTTGTTGGAAGTATTACATGTGCCCAAGGCATATAAACTGCTCAGTATTACCTGGTACATATCCAGAAAGAAATGTTAGATGTTTTGTGACCAATATGTTCCCAGTTTGGAGTTAACCTTTTAACCATGTTGATTATAGCAGCCATATACTAAAAGTATTCTTTTGTGTCATGAGACCTATACAGGCACTTCACAATTTCTCAGGGGTAGGTGGCTTCCAGATAGCCATTAGTGTCAACTGAGGGATTAGTGCTAATGTCTTTGGATCCTTTCTGTGCATCCCACTGCCCATTGTTACTCTTGCCACACTTCACTTTTTCTCTGTCCATTCTAGTCTTTGATGGCTCATTTTCTGAATCATTAGGCAGTGAATCTGTATCAGCCGATTGCCGTGGAAGGTTCTGAATCCCGTCTATGTGCTGGGCACCGTACTCCTGCTCAGTCTCTGTGATCTCACTGACCTTTCACTGTGGTCAGGCCCTGTGCTTCAGCCCTATTCTCTCTGTGGGATAAATGTGGCTTTCCATACACTTTAGTAATGGAAAAGGGATATGGTAGAATGAAACTTCTTTTGGTATTGTTAAATATGCAGAAGGCCATTAGCCTGAGGCTGTCTCTATACTTGAAGCTTCTACCTAAAGAACTGCAACCTGTAGGGCAATCTAAGGAGTTGAAATAGCCAAATCTCATCCAATCACAAGCAGCAGAGCTTCAGCAACTCATAGGCAGCAATTGCTCATACCATGCCCAAATACGCAAAAGCCTAGCAATAACCAATCAAGCTATTTCTGCACTTCCATGGTCTTCTGTCTATAAATACTCGCTGCCCACACTGTAGAGCAGAGCTTTCTGAACATCTTATGGTTCTGAGTGCTGACCAATTCTTGAATCAATCTTCGTGCATATAAATGCTGTTAACTTTAGTAAATCTAGAGCTTTTCTCATAACGGTAAAGACATTTCCTAACTGAAGTCAGAGCTGAAAACAAATCCTCCCTGCCCCCAATGTCCACCAAAGTGAGTCATAATATTTTCTGTGTAACACATTTAAAAATCTATCAGCCCCAATATTAGGCATTGCCAGTGAATTGCTTCTTGCTTAATGTTATATAATCTGTGGGGGCACATATTCAAGATTATAAATAAGCACGAGCTCATGAGGAGCTTCCACAGCTATTGATGCCTCACATGACTAAGAGGTAAGAATTTTGTGTTTTATCTTTTAAGTGTTTGTGAAAAGACCAAGAAGTATTAATTTTATAGTTTAATATTATTAGCTGAGAAAATATCAACAGGATAAATTTAAGTGTTTTAATCAACTATAACTTCTACTAGGATAAAGTTTATAATAGTAAATATATATTATCATTTCTATTAGGTTAAATTTAATAATAATAACCATAATAATACTAGTCAGAGATACTCATCATTGACTTGTATTTGCCTTGATGATATTTCTTTAAATCAATGCTTATAGTTTTCTGATTATAGAAGTAATACATATTTGTTGTAAAAAAATTTTGTTGCGTGTATGAAAAACAGTACAAATAAGAAAATTTAAGAAACCTAAGTTTCCTAGTCTCTCTCTTAGACAGTGTCTCTATCTAGAGAGCCACTGGCAATACTTCTAACTACAGATCTAAATTATCACGCTACAAATTTGAGAGTGGATATTTTCTTTGTTTTCTTGATCACTGAACTTATTTTTTGTCTCAAGCCTCTCTGGTGGTAAAAATGTAATATTAGTTGATATATGGTGAACATAGTTTATTCTAATTTTTTCTTCTGTGAAATCAGGGTTTTCCTACGTACTTTCTTCTTTCCCAGGATTTTAGTTTCATCCCAGAGGTTTATGTAAGTCCGAGGTATCAGGAAAGATGTGGAGCATGTAGGTGTTCTGTCCTCCATCACGTACCCTCAGATGAGGCTGATTGATGCCACTGCTGGTGTCAACATGATAGCATCCTCTGGACATGGCTGCCACAGAGACTGCTGACAAGGAAGTAGCTCTGAACTTTTCCCCATCTTTGCCCCATCCTTAGCTCAAGATACACTTTGGAAAACAAGAATTTCTGTTTGAAATTCCTTTAGGAAGGAATGTCCTTGCTAAATCAACCCTGAATGGAGCTGAACTTCTTCATAATTCTTCTGGCCAGTTATAGCAGATGATGCCATATGATGCAGAGCCATTTATAAAGCAGACTCACAGCCATACCTCCTCAGCCAACTAGTCATGGGGAATGTCCACAGGCCACAGAGGCAAACTGAAGGGTAATAAAGGGAAGGCACACTGGAGATGTGAATGCCCTATTCAGGAAAGATACTTGTGCCTTCAGGAACTGTTGAGCCCTGTTGAGAATATCTATAACCACTTAATGATGGAGCATAGTTAGCACGTCCCTGACTTTATGGTCAGATGGATCATATAGCACAGAGTTCACCATGGGCAGCTGTTTTTCAAAACGGGAATACTACTTAGAATATTGTTTTTGCCTGGCAGAGTATCTCAACTTGAGTTACCATGCCTAAAGAGAGTTAAAGGTACAGGATCAGGCAAAGTGAGAGGCCAGAAAGAATGTAATAGGAAAGATGAAAAGCCATTATAAGAGGGTATTACTGAAACTATTCCTTCCAGAAAAGCAGTGGTTCTTGAGAGAGAAAAAAATTGCTCTTAACTGATAAGAATAGCCTGGAACTACCAGCTAGGCTTTGGTTTTGCTAAGAGCTGGCCTAGCATTCACAGCGAGGTCTCAGCATTCTTCTGCTGGATGTGAATAATTTTCCTAGAACATCAACATCAACAAGGCCACACCATAACTGTGGCGAATTAGAGTAAAAATACCATTTTGTAATCACATCTGAAAACAGATGAAAAACAACATTATCCAAACCACACAAATGACCAACTGTCTCCCTAAACTTACTAATATGATTCTTTATCAACTAGATTTACCCTCACTTTAGTCTTCTCACCTTGTAAAAATTTAAGACACCCAATTAGAATTATCCTCACTTCCTGACAGCATCTAATCCACAACAAAGCCCTGCATTCTTGAACTCTCTTTAAAATATCTGGCATAGCTAAAAATCCTATATGTCCTTTTAACACCATCTTACAGAAACTTCCCAAAGTTCCCCATGCGGGAGTTCTCCCTTATTACAACGAACATTGACCCGAACTTGTTCAACCACAGATGTGTTCTTAGTGGTATTTGGCTGAAGTACATTAACACACTATTCTGTTGAGGGCCCCTAAGAAGTTTCCAGATACCTCCCCGAATTTTCTAGCAGAAGGAGGGAAACAGGAGAAGCATTTATCTATCTGCTTTCTTCTCCCAGTCTTCTACTCAAAAGTTTCCCTTGGGGGTATTAACTCACCCACACTTCTGAGCTATGTGTGGATTCAGACCAACCAAGTTATAACCAGCTTCCTTGGTGATGGAGGAGACATGACGCAGAAAGTGAAGTGAGACAAATTTCCATCCCCGCTGCATCTCAAATCAAAGGTATCAGTCTCTTCTGCAATCCTCTTATACGACTTGCCACAGCATTCTGATCTTCCATAGACACTTTATGCCACATGGGAGCCAAATGGTTTAGATGTTTACACTGCAGCCTGAGCCATCAGGAGAGCCTTCTCTTGTTCTAGGCCTAACTTAAAGAGGAGCTTTTTGGGTCATTCAGTTAATAAATTAGGTAGCACACACCTATACCTGGGATAAGTGGCCTACAAAATCTAAAAGGTCCCCTAAACATTGAAGGATGGACAAAGTTCAACAATTCATTGTTGTAGAGCATGGTAGCTCACACCTGTAATCCCAACACTTTGGGAGGCCTAGGTGGTAGTATCTACTGGGGCCAGAAGTTCAAGACCAGCCTGAGTGACATAGTTGAAATCCCATCTCTAAAACAATTTTTTTTTTTTAATTAGCTGAGTATGGTGGCATGTGTCTGTAGTCCTAGCTACTCGGGAGGCTGAGGTGGGAGAATCACTTGAGGCCAGGAGTTCTATGCTGCAGTGAGCCATAACTGTGCCCACTACACTTCAGCCTTGGTGACACAGTGAGACCTCATCTCTTTAAAAAAGATTTGTTTACTTTAATAAAAATATCTATCTTTCTTGACCAAGGCTCCTAGAGTCCAAAAAATTTAGTTAAGTGTCAGACTCCTATATTTTCAGCAGTATATGTACTCTGAAGCACCTAGCACTCTTTCCTACTCTATCCAAGAATTTATTTGATATCTTCAAGGTAATGGATGAGTATGATCCATTACATCTATAAAATGGGGAGATGATCAGTACTCCAGGAGCTAGCTGAATCAGTTAGTGAAAGACATGCTGTTGGTGTCTTCTATTTTGATTTTTTTTTTTTTAAAAAGGAAACACTTGTAGGATTTCAATGTGGAGATGATAGTTGGAACAGTTGCTATTATTAGAGTGACTATTTAATTAATCTACCATCATTCTCCAAGACAGCCATCTTTCAGTCTGGTCAAACTACTGAATTAAATGGGAATGTTAGAGAATTGCTATACCTATATCTTTTATAATAGCATCTCTGTGATTGTTTTCTACTTTCTGCTTTGAGAGAGAGAAGAAATTTAACACATTTTGTGCAATGCCTATACAAATATCCTTGAGAAAAATTAAATGATATACATAAATAGATAAGACATACATTTTATGAATTAGAAAACTGAAATTGCAAAAGATAAATTATACCCAAATTGGTCTGCAGATTCAATGTAATCCTAACCAATATTGTAACAGGCTTTTATTGACATAAATTTTCAAGCTGATTCTAAAACTTATGTAGAAATGCAAAAGATTCAGCATAGCCAGGGGAAAAAATGGAAGGTTTGTACTTGCTAATCTCAAGACTAACTATAAAGATACAGTAATTGCACAATGGTAAACATGTATAAATAGCTGGACAAGGACAGGCCCTCTGAACTCTACCAGAACCATCTCTTCATCACTGAGCTTGATGTCTCAGGGTAGGGGCAGACCAGGGCAAAAATGTGAGCTTTGCCAGGTATGTTAGTGGCTATGTAATAAATTACCACAAATTTAGGAATTGAAAATACCATCTATTTATTATGAACCCGGATGGAGTTGGAGACCATTATTCTAAGTGAAGTAACTCAGGAATGGAAAAGCAAACATTGTATGTTCTCACTTGTAAGCCGGAATTAAGCTATGAGGACCCGAAGGCATAAGAATGACGTAATGGACTCTGGGGATTTGGGGGAAGGTGGGGGAAGGGGGGAAGGATAAAAGACTACACATTGGGTACCGTGTACACTGCTTGGGTGATAGGTACACCAGAATCTCAGAAATCACCCCTAAAGAACTTACCCATGTAACCAAACACCACCTGATCCCTAAAAATGATTGAAATAATAATATTCAAACAAAAAAACCCCAAAATTAAAAAAAAATCTATTTATCATCTTAGAAAAAAAAGGATACAGTAATCAGGAGAATATGGCATCAACATAAGAATACATACATAGATCCATGAAACCAAAGCGAGAATTCAGAATAGACCTACACATATATAGTCAATTGATTTTCAAGATAATCAAAGTGTCAAGATAATTCAACAGGATTAAAAATAATCTTTTCAACAAGTGATCTAGACCAACTGGCTATCCATATGGTAAAAATGAAGTTTAATCCTTACCTTGCACCTTTTAAAAAATTAACTCAAAATGATGAATTACCGACAGTAACATAAATACTAAAATTATAAAACCTCTAAAGGCTAAAAATGTTTAAAGCTATACTAGCAAGTACATCTTTTCTATATAGTTGGTGGGCTGTTAAATGACATCATCACTTTGAAAACAGTTTGATAGTCTCCTAAAAAGTTAATACCATAACGAAATAGCAAAAATGAGTATATTTTCCAGAAGAATAGTGAAATATAACGAATTGTTCATGTAACATTAGAGACAGCAATTTTTTTCATTCTTGAAATTCAGATATAGAGAAATTTTAAAAAGATTCCAGCATAGTTTTGAATGCGAAAGTGATCACTACTAGAATTAAACCCAAGCTATACAGATGCCTTCTAATGCAGTAGGTAATTTATAAAAGCAAACAAAATATTGCTAAATGTTGCTCCATTTAGCAACAGCAACACACATACTCATACATAACCTAATAGTCCCTAAAATTTACAGTACGAAAGTACTGGCATAGAAAATGAAGCCTCAGACAATATAAAGCAAAATGACAGAAGACAGGCTAAATATATGTGTTATAACTAAATTTAAGTTGCCTAAATTCAATTCAAAAAGAGACAAACACACAGAATAATTTACAAAATAGAATTCAAAATATTCCTCCTTGGAAAAAGTATGTTAAATAAATATATTAGAAATTTTACAAATGAAGTAAATAGCAGCTACCCAAGACAAAAATAAAGTAAAATAAAAATAGCAATATTGATTTCAGGTAAAATAAAATTTAATGGTAAAAATACATTACCATAATGAATAATGTCAATATTTATAAAGAGGTATAATCAGTAAAAAATAACAGTTATGAACCTTCTGCCCCAAAGAACTTCCTTTAACATTTCTTGTACAGGTTTACCTGTGACAAATTTTCTTGTGTGTGTGTGTGTGTGTGTGTAAAAAGGTCCTCCTTTTGCATTTGTTTTGAAACATTTTCAATAGTACAAAATTCAAGTTTTTTCTTTCAGAACTTTCACTTTGAGTTTGCACAATTTCTGACAAGAAATCTGTGATAATTCTATTTGTTCTTCTGTATATAATAAGTTTTTTTTTCCTCTAGCTTCTTCTTGACATTTTTGTTTATAATCAAACTGGAATCACATTTGGCCATTTTTTGTTGAATATTTTTCGGTCTCCCACCGCTTTATTTCCAATTAGATATATAACATATTAGACTGCTTCACATTACACTGCAGCCTGGGCCAACAGGAGAGCCTTCAAGTCACTGATGTTAGGTTCATTTGTCTTAGCCATTTTTTTCTTTATGCTTCATTTTGAACAGTTTCTACACCCTAAAGTTCACTAATATTTTCTTATACATTATTTAATCGGCTGTTGAACCCATTCGATTGCATTTTCCCTTTCAGATACTGTGTTTTTCAGCTTTAGAAATTACATTTAGGTTATTTCTCTCATTGTTACCTACCTTATTGAACATATTGAGCATATTTATAATCACTATTTTAACATCCTTATCTGATAGTTTTATTATCTGTTTTATTTCTGGGTCTATTTTGTAGATTTTGTTTCTATTTTTTATTTTATTGGAATCATATTCTCTCTCTCTCTCTCTCTTTTTTTTTTTTTTTTTTTTTTTTTTTTTTTTTTTTTGTATGCCTGGTAGTTTTCTGTTGGATGCCACTCATTGTGGTTTTTACACTGTTCTTTACTGGGTTTTGTTGTATTCCTTTAAATAGTATTTGACTTTGCTCTGGCATGCAGTTAAGTTACCAGTTAAATCATTTTGATACTTATTCTTTTTTTTCCCATTTATTTATTTTATTGCATTTTAGGTTTTGGGGTACATGTGAAGAACATGCAAAATTGTTGCATAGGAACACACGTGGCAGTGTGATTTGCTGCATTCCTCCCCATCACCTACATCTGGCATCACTCCCCTTGCTATCTCTCCCCAGCTCCCCACCCCCCACCGTCCCTCCCCTATTTCCCCCCAACTGACCCCAGTGT